>NC_044055.1:29517299-29710654 GCF_902167405.1 Gadus morhua | reverse complement strand
TCTCTCTCTCTCTCTCTCTCTGTCTCTCTCTCTCTCTCTCTCTCTCTCTCTCTCTCTCTCTCTCTCTCTCTCTCTCTCTCTCTCTCTCTCTCTCTGTGTCTCTCTCTCTCTCTCTCTCTCTCTCTCTCTCTCTCTCTCTCTCTCTCTCTCTCTCTCTCTCTCTCTCTCTCTCTCTCTCTCTCTCTCTCTCTCTCTCTCTCTCTCTCTCTCCCTCTCTCTCTCTCTCTCTCTCTCTCTCTCTCTCTCTCTGTCTCTCTCTCTCTCTCTCTCTCTCTCTCTCTCTCTCTCTCTCTCTCTCTCTCTCTCTCTCTCTCTCTCTCTCTCTCTCTCTGTGTCTCTCTCTCTCTCTCTCTCTCTCTCTCTCTCTCTCTCTCTCTCTCTCTCTCTCTCTCTCTCTCTCTCTCTCTCTCTGTGTCTGTGTCTCTCTCTCTCTCTCTCTCTCTCTCTCTCTCTCTCTCTCTCTCTCTCTCTCTGTGTCTCTCTCTCTCTCTCTCTCTCTCTCTCTCTCTCTCTCTCTCTCTCTCTCTCTCTCTCTCTCTCTCTCTCTCTCTCCTCTCTCTCTGTGTCTCTCTCTCTCTCTCTCTCTCTCTCTCTCTCTCTCTCTCTCTCTCTCTCTCTCTCTCTCTCTCTCTCTCTCTCTGTGTCTGTGTCTCTCTCTCTCTCTCTCTCTCTCTCTCTCTCTCTCTCTCTCTCTCTCTCTCTCTCTCTCTCTCTCTCTCTCTCTCTCTCTCTCTCTCTCTCTCTCTCTCTCTCTCTCTCTCTCTCTCTCTCTCTCTCTCTCTCTCTCTCTCTCTCTCTGTGTCTGTGTCTCTCTCTCTCTCTCTCTCTCTGTGTCTGTGTCTCTCTCTCTCTCTCTCTCTCTCTCTCTCTCTCTGTGTCTCTCTCTCTCTCTCTCTCTGTGTCTCTCTCTCTGTCTCTCTCTCTCTCTCTCTCTCTCTCTCTCTCTCTCTCTCTCTCTCTCTCTCTCTCTGTGTCTGTGTCTCTCTCTCTCTCTCTCTCTCTCTCTCTCTCTCTCTCTCTCTCTCTCTCTCTCTGTGTCTCTCTCTCTCTCTCTCTCTCTCTCTCTCTCTCTCTCTCTCTCTCTCTCTCTCTCTCTCTCTCTGTGTCTGTGTCTCTCTCTCTCTCTCTCTCTCTCTCTCTCTCTCTCTCTCTCTCTCTCTCTCTGTGTCTCTCTCTCTCTCTCTCTCTCTCTCTCTCTCTCTCTCTCTCTCTCTCTCTCTCTCTCTCTCTCTCTCTCTCATGTTGCTGTAACTATTGTCATCGTACCACCAGGGATACGGCATGCCTTCCCACCCCGAACCTTGACCTAGCCATCGACGAATAATGTTCATCCCCAGAATACCAGGAACCTGAGCAGACACCGCTCCCGGAGGATCTTTCACCACCAAAACCCCACACCGCGGCACTGAAGTGCCACAGAGCTCGACATCTAACTCCAGGTAGCCAACATAGGGGATGTCCCACCCATTGGCTGCTCTAAGCTTCAGCCAATTACAAGCTTCGAGCCTCTCATAGCCCCAAGGCCGGAAGTGTTGCAGGAAAAAGCTTTCTGTAACTGTAGACACCATGGAACCGGTATCTACCAAGCAAAGAACCTGAGCTCCACCCATGTTCACGGCAACATGCGGGCAAGACGACATCAGCTCAAGAACTTCCTCCGAGCCAGCGGCTCCTGGGCCTGATGAGAATGCCTGTTAGACTGTTGACGACCAGGCAAAGAAGACTGTGTGCGAGCAGAAACCCGAACGCCATCACAGTCGCTTGCGTAGTGACCTGACTGTTGGCAGCGCCGGCATATAACAGGGCCACGACGAGGTGGAGGGTGGCGCAGATGAGAGGGCTGCAATGTGGCGATGCTCTGGGTAAGTTGGTTCAGCTGTTCTTGCTGCAACCTTAACATCTCTCTCAACTCCACCATTTCCTGTCCCTGAGGTGGAGTGGTCGCTCCCCGGGAGCCACTCTGTACCCCGTACTGGAGACCAAAAGCTGAAGGAACGGAATGACTCCGACCCCTCCCGCACCCAGGGAACCCCTCCCGTTCCCACCGGATCGCCTCACCCCGGACATCAAGCAAAGTAGCAGTAGCCTGCCTCCTGACCAACTGCTTCAGCTCGCGACGCAAGGCACCGTCCAAAACATGCTCGACAAATTGGTCGTGCAGCAAAACGTCTGCATTCGTCATCCCACCAGGTGCACTTCCTTTCACCGACTCCATCAAGCTCAATAACGCGAGGGAGAACTCGTGCAGTGTCTCCCCTTCTTGTTGCCGTCGGGAGAAGAACGCCTCTTGTAAGGCTACATAAGACTTTGAGCACCCATACAGTTCCTGTAACACAGAGATGATTTTAGCTGAGTCTTCCTTCTCCACAACAGACCGATGAACATCTGCCTCTGATATATGAAGCCATACAAATGTGGCGTCCTACATTGTCATTAGGCAAACCAAAGCCTGTACGCGGGTGGCGTTTATAATGGGGATTTTGTTTTCTTATGCGTATGATGCGGATAGCAAGTCTGTATCAGATAGACTAGCCGTTTTGATGTATGCGGCCATAGAAAATGATACGTTTGTCCATCATAATGCTTATATCAAATGTATGTATAAGGAATGGAATGATTTGGTCGTGAAATTCTTGCATGACAAGCCTACTGATCTAATGTTAGCTGAAATATTTAACCATTTCTCCGATGGGGAGTGTTTTACTGTCGGCCATGTAATGTGTATATGTGCTTTTGTGTCGGATGTCTTGAAGATGAATAATGCCTCATACGCAGAGCGTATTAGTACAGCTCGTATGATGTCTTGTAAAATGGTGCAGAAAAATAAATTGGCCTGTAAACGATATCTGAACATTGTTTTGAGTGGACAGACATTTTAAATAAAAGGATGGATAACTCTGATCATTGTTTCAGTATTCGTTTTTTGTCGCAGGCATACGACATGGATAAACGGCTGCATAAGACTTATTATGATCCCTCCGGACCAGGGGGTTACGGCGGCATCAATAAACTAAGAACGGCCCTCGAGCATAGTGAGGGTGCAGTACCTCCACTAAAATATATCAAGAAATGGCTGCTGAAGCAGGATCCCTACACCCTGCATGTACCTGCACCGATACATTTCCGCAGAAATAGAGTATTGGTTAGTGGGGTAGATAGACAGTTCCAGGCTGATTTAGTGGATATGTCAGAGTATGCAGCCGAAAATGATGGTGTGCATTTTCTGTTGACGTGCATCGATGTATTCTCAAAACATGCATGGGTTCGTCCGTTACCATCCAAGAGGGCTATCTACGTCGCTAAAGCTTTTGATGATATTCTCGGTGAAGGGCGTACCCCCGATAAACTGCAGACTGACGCTGGCAAAGAATTTTATAACAAGATCTTTCAGCGTTTGATGGAGCGGTACAATGTCAAACATTTCTCTACATCTAACGAGACCAAGGCCAGTATAGTGGAACGCTTCAACAGGACTCTGAAAACCCGCATGTGGAGATATTTAACAGCTGCCAACTCCAAACGATATGTGGATATATCATAGATCGATAAAAATGACCCCGGTCAGTGTTGATAAAGATAATGAGAAAACAGTGTTTAATACGCTATACAAAACCACTCAAGAGCCGATGGTGGTGTTTAGATACGATGCTGGTGACACGGTTAGAATTTCAAAAGTCAGAGCTACATTTCGAAAGGGGTATGAGCAGACATTTACAGATGAATATTTTGTAATATTGCAGCGCATAGCAAGGTGTCCTCCAGTCTATAAGCTGCAAGACTATGCAGGTGCCCCTGTCCATGGAACATTTTATGAGCAAGAGCTACAAAAAGTTATAGTGTCTAAAAACAAGGTGTATAAAATAGAAAAGATTATAGATAGAAAAAGGGAGGTGTCTAAGAATCTGCTATATGTCAAATGGCTGGGTTGGCCGGAGGCATTCAATTCATGGATAGCTGAAAAGACACTAGTCGATGCGTAAAGAGACATACAAGAGACATACAATCCATTATAGCCAGAGTGTACGATGGATAAGGAGGTGTCTGGGGGTTTCTATGTGACTCTAGCGAGTAATGCATCGGCAGGGATCTACCCACAAAATAAGATATGGAATTTTAGAACTAAATTAGCAAAATCTATACACACCAAGCAGCCCTATGAAGTAGGCCTAATTGAAGCTCAGTACCCATGCAGCTGGCATAGTTTTCCTACCGAGGACGCTACGATGGCCGTTCACGATGGTAAAACGGGTCATAGGACATCATGTCCATTAGTTGGTGGGCTTTATGAGAGTATCGGATCGTTATTACTACAAATCAACAAGACTTGGGCCAAACATGATCCTGGCGGTAGAGTTATACTACATCATGAAGGTATTAGAAACCGCGTTTATGTAGAAGGAGACGATCACATATCTATCGTCTTTAGAGGAAAACTGGCTGCTATGCTGGGTTTCGATGCAGGGGTCAAGCTAACAGCCCATAAATCGTATGCAGCATACGCCCCCCATCCCACCGATATTCACGGGGGGTGTTACAACATGTTCATATATAGCGACATTGTCGACCATCAGCTGGTCGGAGATAGTTATGTCCCCCTGCTAAGGAGTATTAATATAACCGACACCAGCAGGAGACACTGCATTCACATGTTCGACAAGCCGCATTACGTACACGTAGCCCGAGACCCTCTTGGAGATATTGAAATCGATCTAAAGTCTGACCAGAATACAAAAATAAAATTCACATATGGTAAAGTGATACTCAAGCTGCATTTTAGACCTGTAAAACAGTAGTATTCATAGCACCATCTATAGGGATGAGGGGGTATAGACCACCTTACGACGAGAACAAATATGTTCAGTATTATTTAAACCAAGCAGGGAGTGGGCTACCTGGCTATGAGGGTAGCAGCACATAATATGGAGCCGGCATCGGAGGGATGTTCCGCAGCCTCTTTAGAATGGCTATTCCGTTATTTAGGCGAGGGGTTAGCATAGCAAAGCCTCATCTGAAGACTGTTGCTAAACATATTATAGGCGACGTTATGACCAACATAGCCCATGCTGCATCTACGCCCAAACAGCAGGGGTCAGGCATGAGGGTATATGCCAGAAGAGCAACAAAGTATCCTCCTATAGGTTGTGGGCGTACCCGTGCACCGGCACAACGTCGTAAACAGAATAAAAGATTGGCGTCTATCAAAAAGAGATCCAAACCTAAAAGGATCAGGAAGGTGCCAAGTTAACCCATCGTTTTAGAGGGGCAGCTAACGATATATTCATCTAGTATAGCAGGGGGGCTGAATAACAATGGCGTTGCTACATAACATGTCAGACGAATGCATTAAGAGCGAACTGGATCTCTTCTCCCTGCCGATGACGCAGACTGCGATAGAAAAAAGTACAGATATTGAAATACACCCGCTATCGGCGCTAACAGATGTTGGACCCATAGAGTTCTTTGTATCGGCCAGTAGCGAAGACTATATAGATCTAAACAATACATATTTACACCTGAGGATCAAGATTACTAATCCTGATGGAACAGACTTGGCTCCGGCGGCACCCGTGGGACTGATTAACTATCCAGGATGCACGTTATTCTCCCAAGTAGATATTACTCTGGGTGATAGGCTTATCACCCAGTCGTCAAACACCTATCCGTACAGAGGCATAATAGAATGCCTGCTAAACTATGGAAACGGAACATTAGACACCCAATTTGGCTGTGGTCTAATCCAGAAAGACACACACGGACATATGGACGAGGTTCTTCCTGGAGGCCTCAATCTAGGCTTAACGGCAAGGAGTGAATATACGGGGCGAAGTCGTATAGTGGAGCTGATATCCCCTATACACGTCGATATGTTTTTTCAGGAGAAACTGTTGATTAACGGAGTTGATCTCTGCATGAGATTCATTAGAGCAAAAAATGATTTCTGTCTCATGTCCGATGGTGCTGTGGAATACCGTGTCTCTATAGTGTCTGCAAATGTTTTCATTAAAAAGGTATCGGTAGCACCAGGCGTCAAGCTGGCACATGCCCGTGCGTTAAACCAAGCCAACGTTAAATACCCTGTTGATAGGGTATGTCTAAAGAATGTATCCATCGCTGCGGGCAGCCGTATATGCACACAGGATAATCTATTTCTAGGACAAATACCCAAGATGGTTATTATAGGTTTTGTGAATAACGAAGCATTCACAGGGAGCTATGCCAGGAATCCTTTCAGATTCCAGCATTTCGGCATTGAGTTCTTATCCCTATATTGCGACGGTCAAGCATATCCCTCTAAACCCTTTCAGCCTGACTTTAGAAATGGCCTCTATACCCGAGAATATTTCCAGCTCATTCAGGCTACAGGTCGTCAGCTCAAAGATAGAGAAATAGCTATTAATCATAAGGAATTCGGGGACGGGTATGCATTATTTTGTTTCAACCTTGAGGCAGATGAGGGCTGTGGACAACATGTATCGCTAGTCAGAACAGGGAATGTGAGGCTAGAGGCACGATTCAGAGCAGCACTGGCTACAACGGTCAATTTGATATGTTATGCAGTTTATGATTCTGTTATAGAAATATCAAATAGACGGCAGGTGCTGTTGGACTATTACTGAAAAAGGGGGTGCGATATGAATACTATAGAGCTAACAGCCGTGTGTCAGAAAATGGCACACAAGGCATATTTTCTTGGTGCGTTACCGTGTAATCACCTACCCCGGGAAATTCATCAGAGGCCTGCAATGATGGTGGTCAACACCGAACCTTCACATATGTCCGGCGCCCATTGGCTAGCTATTTATATTACGGATGAGAGACAGGGCTACTTTTTCGACTCCTACGGCAACCCACCCTCATACTCTGAGTTTCCTGAGACCATACAGCGTTTTCTCGATCAGCACTGTATAGATGTTGTTCATTCTACACAACATGTCCAGGATCCGTCAAGTACAGCATGTGGGCATCATTGTGTTTTTTTCTTGTTTAATATGCAAAAAGGGGTATCCTATCAAAAGTTTTTGAAAATGTATGGGGATAATTTACCCCGTAATGATGAAAAGGTTTATGACTTTGTTAACCGTGTACAACCTAATGTCTGTAATGAACATGATATGATGTGTGTGCAGTCATGTGTATGCGGATGTAACATGTAGCATGTGTTGTTGTTGTTGCTATGGTTGTTTTCTGTATTGATAATAAAAAATACAATAATTTGATTACATTTTAGTCGTACTGTTTTCTTTTATTTTTTACGGATAACACATACATTTAGATACATAATTTAAAATGGTAACCACTCGGCCATATGCATTCCAGGGGAAGTAATAGATGACAATGGCTGCTTGCGTTTCCTCCTTTTATCAGATGAGACAGGGACGGAGGCCATCGCATTGTCGTCCGTAGTGACGGGACTATGCTTATACATGTTTACAGTTTGTCTGAGCTGTTTATTAGGGATAGACGATAGTGGTATATTATTACTGGCTAAAGATTTCAGAAATACATTCCATCCCTGTGGTCTGACAGATTCGACAACATGGTAAGGGGCGGTAACATTCTTTAACAGATCAAACATATGGGACCCCTTAATAGTTTCGCCTTGTAATATGATCTCCCCCTTGTCCGTCCATGAAACATTTTTAGATTTCTTTAAAGAGTCCAGGATATGTCTGGTATTGCTCTTGCTTCTGACGGGTATATGTTTCATTATATCCTTATAAATATGATCGCCGGTGCCATCATCGTCATCAACACCATGCGGTGCCGCCATAGGTGTATGAACTGGGCCCCCCTCAGCAAGTGACAGCGTTAATTCTCCATGCTCGCGCTGCCCTTGCTTTACCATGGATAGATAACGCTGCAGGACCGCTCCGTACCTGGCAGCTTTTTCATATAGGTCTGTATCGGGAGTGTTCAACACCATCGCAATGGCCTTATCCAGCTCATTTCAGCAGTCTGTCTAACAGAATCCCTGGGTTGGGTATGCTTTAAGGCATCGAGTTGATGTTGAGGAACTAGATACATCTTGTGCGTATGATCCATTATAATCACCCTCCTCTTGAGAACAGGCTTGTAAACAACGGTATGGCCACAGACAGCAGGGGTAGAAGAAATCCACCAGTCTGATTGATTAGTCTTTTCTTTCTAGATATTAGTACATTTTTATTGGCGAGTATTCTGAGGTCCTTCTTTCGTCTACGCAATTTCGTATGCTGGCGTGGAGTCAGAGGTATTTTGCCTTGTAAAATGTTCAAGGCTATTTCACACAGTGAGTTGATAAAGTCGGCGTTGGCTGTCCTGAGGATAACTTTACGATGGGCCGGAGGGGCGTTATATAGTTGCTTAAGACGCTCACGATTTCTACTTATACGTGAGGACATGGTCTTTTGGGCTAATCACTTTGTAGAGTGTATACAACATGCCGGTCTGACAATATATCTGTTCTAAGTCTCATGTTGTCTGGGGTCATGGCTTTAAAGTCTACAAGCAGATAGCCGTAAGGCATGTCGGTAGCATCGTTAAAGGCTTCTAGAAAATATTTTGTCTTGCATGGAAACATCTGTTTGGCTATCAACATAATCTGATATTTGTCCCGAGGGTTCTTAAACAAAACCATGTAATTGGTATTTAGACTAATTGTACGGCTGGTTTTACCCTGCATAAATAAATTCTGGACCAGATACATACAACTGAGATTACGATGGTGTACATATTTGGTAAAAACGTACTGAACCTCTATATTATTTCATGCATCGTTCATCAAGTCGTCAATAATGAGCAGATTTCTAGTATGGACTGGTAAGATTGCATCATCACATAGAGATTTGGGGATCCCTTCTACAAAGTGAATGTTCCTTATTTTAAGCAAATCATCATATATGGGCTGCCAGCATGAATAAACATATACTATATTTTCAATCTTTTCTGAGAATAACCGATCCATATTTTCAATGACTGTTTTGACAAAAGTAGGTTTTGCCGCTGTTTGAAGGTCCCGATACTACCATGCTGAACGGGTGTTGAAGTCTAGGGTCGAACGTAGTGTGTACAGCAGCCATCTCTGCGTTCTGTGTGCACCCCCTCTGATGGACGGATGTATTGTGACCATAGAACCGTGAAACATTTGACAGTTAACATTCTTTATTAACACCAACATGATTTTTAGCACAGTCATTCATCATTAATACATGATGCATAAAAAAGTATATACAGATACAATATGAATACCCCCCAAAATACAGAAATGATTAAAATAAAAAAGATGAAAGAAGAGAACATGGATCATTTGAAAACAATAAAAACAAAATAGTTAATAACATGATTATAGTATAGTATGATTGGATTTTCTTAACACAATATGCATACCCCCTCAAAAATATAAAATGAATAAAAACATGGATCATTTGAAAACGATATGTAAAAAGAAGAAGAAGAAAAAACATGGATCATGTGAAAAAAGTGAAAAACAATAAACAAAATGGTTAATAACCGTAAGGAAGCGTGGTGTAGTCGGGGAAGACCCTGCGTTTGTTGTAAACCACCCTAAGCCGTTTAACTACAGTAGCGTTTTTAAGCAGAAACCTAGTCTTATCTCGCTGGATGGTATCTACTGTGGTGGTGACGTCGAGGGTTTGAGGCCGATGGTTGACAAAATCATCCAATAGACATTTCAGTGTCTGCTGGGTGACCACTTTAGCATTTGCTGCATTTAAAGTCACCCCTTTGCTTTTGACCTCAGACTTGTGGTGACGGGTGTGGTATGCATAGCTTTTAGGACCTGTTGAGACATATTCGCTAATGTAATCCTCCTGTTCGGTACCATACAGATCACCATCATTTATCTCGTCGGTCAAGTCGCCCAGATAAGGGCCTAAAGGGGGTACCCAATCACCCTCCTTAGAAACAAAAATGATGCTGTCTGTGTCAAAATAGAGGACACGTTCCTGTAGTTTGTCTAAAAGATCGTAGAGCATGAGCCTGGCATGGGCGGTAGTCACAGCCCCCACAATCACGTTGACATCCCGCGCCCTTGCGAGACGTGCATCTACGTGTTTCCATTGTACAAGGGCCACATCATCAGAGATAAAGCAAAAGTGACTAATGTGATAGCTATCGCTAAACATGAGCTGAGTGAACCTTTCAGGTTCAGAAATTAGCTCACAAGTGGGTAGGTCTGGGCGTAGTGAAAAGCGACCCCACAGACTGTTTAGAATCAACTTGTTGCAATTACGCATGGCCTTATTCACACACATGTTGTCGTGATCCAGCTGTATGCCTTCCTTTGCCAGGTAGTTTTGCACATACACCTGCTGTTTCTCCGCAGTATCCACTGTGCTGGGGTATCCTGAAGCCTCCTGTTTACGCTTGAGAAACGTTTTGACATACCCTTTAAACAGAGTCTTTGACAGTTCGGGGTAGTGCCACACCTCATGCATCTGGATTAACACATAACCCATTTCAACTGCTTTTTGTAACTCAAAAGTCACCCAGGTGCCTGTCAGAGCCCGTTCATCGTCGCAGTGATGACACGCGTCTGTCTGATTGAGCTCAGTGGCACATGTACCACAGAGGGGGAACATCAGCTCCCCCTGGCATCTGTAAGGGGGCACAGGATGGTAAAGACCTCTGGGGGGCAACACAGTGCATTTGATGATGCCGAAATACCCATCCAAAGGACCAAAATCCCTGAAAATGATCTGGGGGTGCCCTACAGGATAAGGACAGCGAGCCTGTACTGTGGGGTAGAGAGAGGTAAAGTCATAGTAGCGTATTTTCTCACCGGGCTCGGCCTTGTGATACATTTTGATGGCATTGGTGCGACCCCCATTGAGAGAGTCGCGAGGATCAATCCTAGGTTGTATCTTCAGAGTAGCCAAGAATGCCTGCACTGCAGCATTGGTCTTTTTCAGACGGTGCCACTCACACTCCCACATGACCACGACTCTTAAACCATGATCTCTTTTGAGAGCCTTGACTTTGAGGTGAAACTGCACCCACAATTTGCCATAGGTCTTCTTGAGGACAGGGTTCTGGTGGCCAGCATTGTAACAATGTTCACACCCATGATAAAAGCAACCTGCAAATTCATAGGCTGTGTTTATAGACGGTGCATGTCCGTCTAGGAAGAATGGGGCATATTGGGGATAGATATTCAAGCCACTGGATGGATGCACATGAGAACGACTTTTGCTTTTTCCGATAGACCCCCTCGTAGGTCAATGCCAGGACGTTTTTCTTCAAGAACGACTTTTTGAAGGTGGCCATGCACGCCGAAGCCAGAGTGGCATAGGCCAAGGGGTCTATAGTGGCACACGCTATGAAATTTTCCCTGTAGATCCCACACGCCGTGTATAGGATCCTCACATCGTTGACACAGTAGCGACGCAGCTGTTTCTGAAAGTCAAATTTTTTGCGTCGTACAGATCTGTACCAAATAGCGAAATCTGTCTTTTGATCGCTAGTCATGGAATCATAACCATAATATGAGATCTCAGGGTAGGCACCGACATAAGACTCGTTGGCCCGTGTGTTGAATTTATGAGGAAAATTACCTTTTGCCATATCATCAAAATCCAACGCCGCCGGTGCATTAGCCAATCGCATGGGCAAAAAGCTAAATGAGTCGACCCATCTCTGATGGTAGGCGTCATCACGCATCAAAATTACTCTGCTACCCTTCATGACTAAAATGGGTTTAATACCCTGCTTGGTCATGTAATCCAGGACGATATAGTTATCAAAGCCCGACGCATTGTGTGCAACAAATGTATACAACGTATACTCCCCTGTTCTGTAGCGTTTCACAAACTCTCTTACACAATCTAGACCGGTAGCATACCATTCTGCGCCTTCAGACGTAATAGCAGCCACACAGTTTGCTTCGTGACGACCATCATGCATGCGCGTTTCGAAATCATAGTATATGTATTTATTAGGCGGAGCGTCGTCATCATCGTCATCCGATGGACCCCAGCGACCACCCCTGCGTTTCTTTTTCTTTTTCTTTTTGTACGGCTGGATATAGCAATCATGTATTCCATCATCGGGCATCGGCTCCCCACAGATACGACACTTCGCCTCGCTGCATACATGACCATTATCGTCACCCTCCCCCTCCTCCTCCTCCTCCTCCCCCTCCCCCTTCTTCTTCTTCTTTGGTATGATATACTGTCTACAACAACGATCGCAGTATTTGAGCTTTTCACAAGGTATCATGTCATGTTTGGCAGAATGCTTCTTGTGTGTGTTGTAGCAGACCTGCGAGCGGCATATACGACTGCAGTCCTTGCACTTTATCGTACGACCTGCTAGTCTATCGCACACTGTCAGACACACATTGGAATGGATCGGGCATTTGTGGAATAGAATTCCCTCATGGGCCTTGTAACAATATTCACACACATATCCCGTACCAAAGAATGCCGTTCTGTTCTCTATGCAATGATAATAGTTATCATGGAGGTACAACCATACTGTTTTAGGATGTTGGGCCGTATGTGTCTGGAACATCTCCAGCTTCTTGAATGCATCATTATGATGAAATATCAGGATTTTAACATCTAGATGTCTCTCAAATTTGGAAACATCCGAGAAACCCACAGAGTGATCTCGCCAACCCCTTCATCACATTGCGACCCATGCAATACATCGATCTGCGATGATATGTATAGACTCTCTTGTGCACTATCCAACCACCAACCGACAGCGTTAAGTACATCTCTTGTGTTTGCCACCGCATACAACACGCCCCTTGTGTCTAAATCTCCTGTCGCCTCTAGCCCCTCCATGTCATCTAGGCCTGGCTCGTTCGAAACATTTATCTGTGCTGCCTGATATAGAGCATTAACCATATTATGGCCCCATGCATCCGCTGCAATTAACGCACGCCTAGTTCTATCTTTGCCAACACATATTTCCCGCATGTCTAAACAACCTTCTGCATACATGCCCCCACCCCCCACATGTCCTACGGCCGACAAATGAGACGTATCGCCGGTTGCGTCATACCTCATTGCCATCTCTTCAAGTTCTAAATCCATAATGCTACCCCCACTATCAGATCTACGCCGTCACCCGATCACTCGGTGTTTGGAATCAGACCATACAGCCCCATGTTGCGCGATTTGAGGGTTTATGACTGCATGGATAACCTGGTTAAAATTCTCCGGAGCTAAAACACTATGTGTGGCGTCCTTGCGAGCCTTTTTATAAGGAATGTGTGGCTGATCTATGGCCAGCGGTGAGCAGGGTATAGCCAACCCTATTCCCGCCGGCCTTTTCAAATTTTTCTTGGATAGTCGACTTGGTCCGGGGGTTCGCTGTTTCACAATGGCCGCGATAGGTACTAAACGTGGATCAAAAACAAAATACAAAAGTATTTATGGGTTAGGTTTGGCTGTTTTAGATGCTAAATAAATAGATAATTTATCTTGGTAATACACGGTCCTATAGATATACTAATAGCGGGCGTATTAACAACTTACCAAAACTACCGCTTGTCACCACATTAGTCTGGTCGGCTAGAATAGGTCTTTGAATGTTGAGCCGAATATCATGCGAACCTGTTACACATCAGGAAAACACAAATTTAATCATTGTTCTACATGAATATACCATAACAACTAATGATAATAAATGATATAGAGAGTGTTATGGAACTATATATTATACGCTACTATAAAAACAAACATACTTCCACGTGGACCCTGCTGCTGTTTCACGCTCTCACCGCCGGCGCCGCGAATCGCTGTGGAGTAATCACTGCTTCAGTCAGATATAAACAGCTGATTCACATACACATAGTCATAATATAATCATCATACACGCATATGAATACTTACAGTCAGTCGGCATAGTAGCGCAGGACGGTTCAATGTTTTTGTTTTTTTCCAACCGCTACGACGCGTTTACTATCTTAGAATAGCGTGTCTAACGTCCGGGTCAGAGGCTGTACTCAGCCATACCAATGGGGCCCGTATATTTATGCCTGATAGACGCCCCTCTGTAGATATTCGCACCTAAGACCCTGCGTCATAGACTCCCGGCCAATAGGTACTGGACACACACATACTCAGGTACCGCCGGCCTACACCCACTCGTCGCATCATAGACAGACAATATGCTATTGAAAAGTAAAGTTAATCCAAATACACTATATTAGATGAAAATTACTAGAATATCTGTTAATAGTATCATGATATCACCTAATATATTGTCAATGTGAACCACAGTCCGTATCTTCACTATGATAGTTCTACCATCGTGGAACCCCCGACTTTTAACCCTAATATAAATATGACTATAAATATTTATATATATCTATATCATATCCCTATACGGATGATTACGGACATATTATCGGTAGGGTTAGGTACCCCCATCACTATATAAATGTATCTGCCGGTTTCGTAAAATAGTAGGGTAGATTAAAAAACACATTATTACGTCACACACACACGCATACGCACACACACACACACACACACACACACACACACACACACGCATACACACACACACACGCATACACACACACACACACACACACACACACACACACACACACTCCCTCCAAATCACTCTGCATATAGTACCGGGGAGACTTCAAACAGCACGTGTCGTCCAGCGCCAACGACTCACCCCATAATGAACATATGGGGCCTGGGTGGACGTCAAGCATATGTGTGACAATCGAGGCGTTGCATCTCCCCAGACATTAAGGCACCGAATTATACACCCCTCAGTTTTCAATGGCATTGACTGACACTTTTATCCTGCACTACTTACAAGTACATTTGTTATAAGAATTGTACCATATAATGATGCTGCTGTCCACATAATGTTAATAGAATCATAGCCCATGAAACATCTGTTGACACACTCACACACACACACACACACACACACACACACACACACACACACACACACACACACACACACACACACACACACACACACACACACACACACACACACACAGACACACACACTCCCTCCAAATCACTCTGCATATAGTGACGGGGGTACTTCAAACAGCACGTGACGATCCACCTATCTACAGTGTCCCACCTCACACTCTCTACGGCCACAATACATCCGTCCATCAAGGGGCTCACCCCACAGTCCGCATTGACGGCTGGCTGTCCTTCCAACAGCACTGTGATCATTCTGCTAGCACACCTACAGACCAGACTCGGTGGCCTCACATACCCCTAACACACCCCCACCAGGCACACACACACACACAAACAAACACACACCCACACATACACACGCACACGCACACGCACACACAAACACCCACATGCACTAATCACACCCACATACACACCTTTGATTATACAGATCCCGCACCCCAGCGACCCCTGCAGGCTCACCACGGGCATTACACCTGTCATACCTACACAAAGGGTTTATGGTTTATGACGCGTCATAAACCATAAACCGGAAGTGCCCCTGTGAATAGGGATACCCCCTACACCCCCCACCCCCTCCCCAACCGGAAGTGAGTTCAGATAGGAATTGGTCCAGAGGGCATATAGGATATACTACTGACCCCAATGGATTTCTAGTCCATCACCTTAACCACACAGTTACGACATTTCAATTCTCTATCATGTTCATCTTTGGTAGGTTAAGCATTGCGTGACCTCATTTGATTAAAATAGCACTCACATGACTTTTCTAGTGCAATCAAATGGAGATGCCGGGGTTTGAACCCGGGAACTCATACATGCAAAGCATGCCCTCTACCACTGAGCTACATCCCCTTACTGCTCAAGAATTAACATTTTAAACCTGTTTCGGAACACACCAAGGGTTTTCTCGTCCTTGGCAATCAGCACCTGGACCTGACAACACTAGTCTTCGGATCTATCAGACCTTTAAATATTAACATTTTATGTTTTGAGAACATGTTGTCAGAAAATATCGATTGCTAAGTGCCTTTCCAGATAATGCCAGATTTTAAATATGGCGCCTTCTACATGCTTAGATTAACATATTTGCACTGATTTCATGCAGTTTCACCGTAATATGTGTATGTGTTGGCTGAACAAGGGAATGAAAGATCGTATTCAGATAAAATCGTTGTCGGCAGGATTCGAACCTGCGCGGGGAGACCCCAATGAATTTCTAGTCCAGCGCCTTAACCACTCGGCCACGACAACACACTTGCAGAGTTCCAAGTCTCTGGCTTTTTTGAACAGGAAGAGTCTGGAACACTTAGGGTAGGTTAAGCCTTGCTTGATCTAATTTTGAAATAGTCTTCAAATTGACTGAAGCTAGCTTTGATCACATCTTGGAGACGGCAGGCATTGAACCTCAGGCCTTCTACATGAGAAACATACGCTTTGCCGTTGAGAGAAGTCCCCTGTGTTACTTCAATTGTACATCTGTAAAACTGATTCCTGAAGCTTTGCTTAACGATAGAAGGGACAAATAGGTCATCAGTTGGCACTAGGGTATCATACATTTTATAGAGAATTTTGCTTGCCTGCCGCCGTTGTCATTGATGGAAAGTCCATCAAGCATTGATGGATTGCAAATTTACAACCACAAGCAAGATTTCCAGTAAGGACAATTCCGTTTTTTTTAACTGCAAGAAACACTTTTATCACATCTACACCAGATGATGCTGTTGCAATATGTGTAGGTACTGCTGGGAGTTGAACCCAGGGTCTCCTGTTTACAAGACAGGCGCTTTCATCAGCTAAGCCACAGTACCCCTATTGTATTGTTTACTTGAGACACCAATGATAAAGGTCTCATGTAGCCTGACCCGATCATGTGTTAAGCTATCAGAACTGGTGGCTAAAGGAATTCCAATTGAGTAGGTTACTTACATTATACAACTTACTGATGTGATTAGAACACTGCCTCTTCTGTGAACGAGACAGTCACTATGACAGTCCCAGCCACCGCACCCCTCTCAGATCAGGAGAAATGCTTCAGCAAATGATTGCGAAGACAACGAAAGAGGTCTGCAGTACCATGACATATTTCTGTTGATCCTTTAAACAGTCCCTTAAACATACACTGATTAACCTGTACAGTTGACGGCAGGATTCGAACCTGCGCGGGGAGACCCCAATGGATTTCTAGTCCATCACCTTAACCACACAGTTTCGACATTTCAATTCTCTATCATGTTCAAACATTAGCATTCGGCTAAACTTTTGGTAGGTAAAGCATTGCGTGACATCATTTTGTTTAACGATTCATTACACAATAACATTCAGCAATGTTTCGTGATCAGATCATTTTTGACTTCTACCTTATATAAGGGATTCATTCATAATCATCGCGTCACCTTCACTACAATTTGGAGATGACAGGGATTGAACCCGGGACCTCATAAATGCGAAGCATGCGCTCTACTACTGAGCTACATCCCCTTTGTGTATTATTCAGTACATCTCTACTATCAATACCTGAAGCTTTGCCTGATGATACAGCCAATCAATAGGTTGACTTGCACTAGGCCATCCTAAGAGATGAAGATATTTGGCCTGCCTGCTAAAAGCAGAGGTGGTAAACTGGTGTGGCAGATTTCAATCATGGAGCGGGGGATCCAATGGATTTCTAGTGCATCAGCTTAACCGCTTGGCCAGGACAATGGTGCTTATCGACCTCAAGTCTATCAGTTGTTCGAACAGTAACAGACTGCAACGCTTGAGGCTGTGTGATCAAATTGTGAAATAGTCCTACACCCTTGACCACAGCTTGCTTTGATCACATCTTAGTGATCGGACCTCAGCACTCCTACATGAGAAGCTTTACAGATGAGCCGAAAACAGATTACTTCAATTGTACGTGTGGCAACCGATACATTAAAGTTTGCTTAACGATACAAGAGGGGAAATCGGTTATCGACTGGCAGTAGGGTATCATACATTTCTTAGAGAAGTAGTCTGCGTACAGATAGCAGAACTGGCAAACGCTTGTCGGCAGGCCTGAATCTTCGTCGTGACGCAACAATGTTTTTCTCTTCTGTGGCTGTCAACACTTAGTGCATAAACGTACAGTACTCATATCAAATGTGTTGACCGGCACTAGCTTTTGAGCGCACACTAGCTTTTGAGCGCACAAAAGCGTGCGCTTTTAAAATCGCACGCACTGATTAACCTGTATCGTTGACGACAACACAGTTTCAATTCTCTCACTTGTTTCGAACATTAGCATTCGGCAACATCTTTGGCAGGTTAAGCATTGCGTGACCTCATTTGATTAAAATAGAACTCACATGACTTGTCTAGGACAATCAAATGACGATGCCGGGGTTTGTACCCGGGGCCTCATACATGCAAAGCATACGCTCTACCACTGAGCTACATCCCCGTACTGCTCAAGAATTTACATTTTAAACCTGCTTCGGAACACACCAAGGGTTTTCTCGTCCATGGCAATCAGCACCTGGACCTGAAGACACTAGTCTTCGGATCTATCAGACCTTTAAATATTAACATTTTATGTTTTGAGAACATGTTGTCAGAAAATATCGCTTGCTAAGTGCCTTTCCAGATAATGCCAGATTTTAAATATGGCGCCTTCTACATGCTTAGATTAACATATTTGCACTGATTTCATGCAGTTTCACCGTAATATGTGTTGGCTGAACAAGGGAATGAAAGATCGTATTCAGATAATATCGTTGTCGGCAGGATTCGAACCTGCGCGGGGAGACCCCAATGGATTTCTAGTCTATCGCCTTAACCACTCGGCCACGACAACACACTTTTAGAGTTCCAAGTCTCTGGCTTTTTTGAACAGGAAGAGTCTGGAACACTTAATGTTCCACATCTAATTGTGAAATAGTCTTAGAAATGACTGAAGCTAGCTTTGATCACATCTTGGAGAAGGCAGGCATTGAACCTCAGGCCTTCTACATGAGAAGCATACGCTTTGCCGTTGAGAGAGTCCCCTGTGTTACTTCAATTGTACATCTGTAAAACCGATTCCTGAAGCTTTGCTTAACGATAGAAGGGACAAATAGGTCATCAGTTGGCTTAAGGGTATCATACATTTTATAGAGAATTTTGCTTGCCTGCCGCCGTTGTCATTGATGGAAAGTCTATTGCATTGATGGATTGCAAGTTTACAACCACAAGGAAGATTGCCAGTTAGGACAATTCCGTTTTTTTTAACTGCAAGAAACACTTTTATCACATCTACACCAGATGATTGTGTTGCAAAAAGTGTAGGTACTGCTGGGAGTTGAATCCAGGGTCTCCTGTTTAAAAGACAGGTGTTTTCACCAGCTAAGCCACAGTACCCCTATTGTATTGTTTACTTGAGACACCAATGAAAAAGGTCTCATGTAGCGTGACCCGATCATGTGTTAAGCTATCAGAACTGGCGGCTAAAGGAATTCCAATTGAGTAGGTTACTTACATTATACAACTTACTGATGTGATTAGAACACTGCCTCTTCTGTCAAGTCACAACTCAAAACTCACTTGTTCAAACTCGCACACAACGTCTAACTGATCACTGTTTTTTTATTTTTTTTTATTTCTTATTGCTTATGTTTATTTATTTATTTATTTATTTATTTTTTCCACAATGTCTTGCTTTTTAAAAAATGTATGATGACTATATGCTCTGTAAGGTGACCTTGGGTGTCTTGAAAGGCGCCTCTAAATTAAATGTATTATTATTATTATTATTATTATTCTGTGAACTAGACAGTCACTATGACAGTCACAGCCACAGCACCCCTCTCAATTCAGGAGAAATGCTTCAGCAAATGATTGGGAAGACAACGAAAGAGATGACATATTTCTGTTGATCCTTTAAACAGTCCCTTAAACATACACTGATTAACCTGTACAGTTGACGTGGAACCGTCACCTTATCGTGGTGGAGAGGTTTGCGTGTCCCTGTGAACCTGAGGGCTGTGTTGTCTGGAGCCTTGTGCTCCTGGTAGGGTCTCTCATGGCAGAGTGGTCTCAGGTGAGGGGCCAGACTAAGAATGGTTCAAAAATCCTCAATGAATATCGGAATAAGAGGAGATGTGACCCGGCCCGGAGGAAGCCCGGGGCCCTGTCTGGAGCCAGGCCCAGACGGAGGGCTCGATGGCGAGCGCCTGGTGGCCGGGTTTGCCACGGAGCCCGGTCGGGCAGAGCCCGAACAAACTACGTGACACCCCCCCTCTCTTCATCTCATGGGCCCACCACCTGTGGGAAGACCCGTTGGGGTCGGGTGCGCAGCCACATGGGTGGCAGCGAAGGTCAGGGGTCTCGACGGACCAGACCCGGGCGGCAGAAGCTGGCTCTGGGGACGTGGAACGTCACCTCGCTGTGGGGAAAGGAACCGGAGCTTGTGAGGGAGGTGGAGCGCTATCAGTTAGATCTGGTGGGGCTTACCTCCACGCACAGTCTCAGCTCTGGTACCGTACTCCTGGATAAGGGTTGGACTCTATTCTTCTCCGGAGTTGCCAAGGGCGTGAGGCGCCGGGCGGGTGTGGGGATACTCATAAATCCCCGGCTGAGCGCCGCGGTGTTGGAGTTTACCCCGTTAGACGAGAGGGTCGCCTCCCTGCGCCTAAGGGTTGTAGGGGGGAAAACTCTGACTGTTGTTTGTGCGTATGCACCAAACAGCAGCTCAGAGTACTCGGCCTTCTTGGAGACCCTGAATGGAGTCCTGTATGGGGCTCCAGTAGGGGACTCCGTAGTTCTGCTGGGTGACTTCAACGCCCACGTGGGCAACGATGGAGACACCTGGAGAGGCGTGGTGGGGAGGAACGGCCTCCCTGATCTAAACCCGAGCGGTCGTTTGTTATTGGACTTCTGTGCTAGTCATGGATTATCCATAACAAACACCATGTTCGAACATAAGGGTGCTCATAAGTGTACCTGGTACCAGAGTACCCTAGGCCGAAGATCAATGATCGATTTTGTGATCGTGTCATCTGATCTGAGGCCGCATGTTTAGGACGCTCGGGTAAAGAGAGGGGCGGAACTGTGAACCGACCACCATCTGGTTGTGAGTTGGATCAGGGAATGGGGGAAATTTCCGGATAGACCTGGTAAGCCCAAACGAGTAGTGCGGGTGAACTGGGAACGTCTGGAGGAGGCCCCCGTCCTAGGTATCTTCAACTCACACCTCCGGCTGAGTTTTTCTGGCATTCCTGTGGAGGTTGGGGGCATTGAGCCGGAGTGGGCGGTGTTCAAAGCCTCCATTGCTGAAGCTGCGGCGGCTAGCTGTGGCCTCAGGGTCTTAGGCTCCTCAAGGGGCGGTAACCCTCGGACACCGTGGTGGACACCGGTGGTCAGGGAAGCCGTCCGATTGAAGAAGGAGGCCTTCCGGGATATGATATCCTGGAGGACTCCTGACTCGGTTGCAGGGTACCGACAGGCCCGAAGGGCTGCAGCTGCTGCCGTGTCGGAGGCTAAGCAGCGGGTGTGGGAGAAGTTCGGAGAGGCCATGGAGAAGGACTTTCGGTCGGCACCAAAGTGTTTCTGGAAGACTATCCGGCACCTCAGGAGGGGGAAACGGCGAACCATCCAAGCTGTGTACAGTAAGGATGGGACTCTGTTGACCTCAACTGAGGAGGTCGTCGGACGTTGGAAGGAACACTTTGAGGAACTCCTGAATCCGAATAACACGCCCTCTATGTTGGAGGCAGAGCTCGAGGTTGATGGTGTTTCGTCGTCAATTTCCCTGGTGGAGGTCACTGAGGTAGTTAAACATCTCCGCAGTGGCAAAGCCCCAGGGATTGATGAGATCCAGCCAGAAATGCTAAAGGCTCTGGGTGTTGAGGGGCTGTCATGGTTGACACGCCTATTCAACATCGCGTGGGAGTCGGGTACAGTGCTCCAAGGTGCTGGAAAGGAGGGTTCGGCCGATCGTCGAACCTCAGATTGAAGAGGACAAATGCGGTTTTCGCCCCGGACGTGGAACTACGGACCAGCTCTTCACTCTCGCAAGGATCCTGGAGGGGGCCTGGGAGTATGCCCATCCGGCTACATGTGTTTTGTGGATCTGGAGAAGGCGTATGACCGGGTCCCCCGGGAGAAACTGTGGGAGGTGCTGCGGGAGTATGGGGTAAGGGGGTCTATCCTCAGGGCCATCCAATCCCTGTACTTCCAAAGCGAGAGCTGTGTTCGTGTCCTCGGCAGCCAGTCAGTTTCGTTCTCAGTGGGTGCTGGTCTCCGCCAGGGCTGCGCCTTGTCACCAATCCTGTTTGTGATATACATGGACAGGATATCGAGGCGTAGTCGTGGTGGGGAGGGGTTGCAGTTCGGTGGTCTGAGGATCTCGTCACTGCTTTTTGCAGATGATGTGGTCCTCATGGGATCATCGGCCTGTGACCTTCAGCACTCACTGGATCGGCTGGCGGCCGAGTTTGAAGCGGCTGGGATGAGGATCAGCACCGCTAAATCTGAGGCCATGACTCTTAGCAGGAAACCGATGGATTGCTTACTCCGGGTAGGAAATGAGTCCTTAGCCCAAGTGAAGGAGTTCAAGTACCTCGGGGTCTTGTTCGCGAGTGAGGGTACTATGGAGCGTGAGATTGGCCGGAGAATCGGAGCAGCGGGGGCGGTATTGCGTTCGCTTTACCGCACCGTTGTAACGAAAAGAGAGCTGAGCCGCAAGGCAAAGCTCTCGATCTACCGGTCGATCTTCGTTCCTATCCTCACCTATGGTCATGAGGGCTGGGTGATGACCGAAAGGACGAGATCGCGGGTACAAGCGGCCGAGATGAGTTTTCTCAGAAGGGTGGCTGGCGTCTCCCTTAGGGATAGGGTGAGAAGCTCAGCCATCCGTGAGGAACTCGGATTAGAGCCGCTGCTCCTTTACTTAGAAAGGAGTCAGCTGAGGTGGTTCGGGCATCTGGTAAGGATGCCCACTGGGCGCCTTCCTTGGGAGGTGTTTCAGGCACGTCCAGTGGGGAGGAGGCCTCGGGGAAGACCCAGGACTAGGTGGAGAGATTATATCTCAACACTGGCCTGGGAACGCCTCGGGATCATCCCGTCAGAGTTGGTTAATGTGGCCCGGGAAAGGGAAGTCTGGGGCCCCCCGCGACCCGACCCCGGATAAGCGGACGAAAATGAGATGAGATGAGAGTTGACGGCAGGATTCGAACCTGCACGGGGAGACCCCAATGGATTTCTAGTCCATCAACCTTAACCACACAGTTTCGACATTTCAATTCTCTATCATGTTCAAACATTTGCATTCTGCAACATTTTTGGTAGGTAAAGCATTGCGTGACATCATTTTGTTTAAAGATTCATTACACAGTAACATTCAGCAATGTCTCGTGATCGGATCATTTTTGACTTCTACCTTATATAAGGAATTCATTCATAATCATCGCGTCACCTTCACTACAATTTGGAGATGCCGGGGATTGAACCCGGGACCTCATACATGCGAATCATACGCTCTACCACTGAGCTACATCCCCTTTTTGTATTATTCAGTACATCTCTACTATCAATACCTGAAGCTTTGCTTAATGATACAGCCAATCAATAGGTTGACTTGCACTAGGCCATCCTAAGAGATGAAGATATTTGGCCTGCCTGCTAAAAGCAGAGGTGGTAAACTGGTGTGGCAGATTTCAATCATGGAGCGGGGGATCCAATGGATTTCTAGCGCATCAGCTTAACCGCTTGGCCAGGACAATGGTGCTTATCGACCTCAAGTCTATCAGTTGTTCGAACAGTAACAGACTGCAACGCTTGAGGCTGTGTGATCAAATTGTGAAATAGTCCTACACCCTTGACCACAGCTTGCTTTGATCAAATCTTAGTGATCGGACCTCAGCACTCCTACATGAGAAGCTTTACAGATGAGCCGAAAACAGATTACTTCAATTGTACATGTGGCAACCGATACATGAAAGTTTGCTTAACGATACAAGAGGGGAAATCGGTTATCGACTGGCAGTACGGTATCATACATTTCTTAGAGAAGTAGTCTGCGTTCAGATAGCAGAACTGGCCAACGCTTGTCGGCAGGCCTGAATCTTCGTCGTGACGCAACAATGTTTTTCTCTTCTGTGGCTGTCAACACTTAGTGCATAAACGTACCGGACTCATATCAATGTGTTGACCAGCACTAGCTTTTGAGCGCACACTAGCTTTTGAGCGCACAAGCGCTATAATTCTCCCATTGGTTTGGGGAAGGAATATCATGCGGACCGACATAATGGAAACGGAAAATGGAAACGGAAAAGGCTTGGATGGAGTAGACTATGGAAAGAAAAACCAGAGGGGAGAAGAGGCTGGAGAGAAAGAGAATAAATATGATAAAGAACTGACCGTGAGTGTTGAACTGATCGGGGAAGATCCAATAACGGTGATGGAGTTCATGAGAGTGAAGAAAGAGGTGTGTGGGGAGTTGATGGCGTGCCGTAAAACAGGATTGAAAAAGTATAAATTGACAATGGGACATCTCAGCGGGAAAAATAAACTTATGGACGGGTTCAAAATAAGAGCGGTTAGTATAATTGCAAAAGAGCTTACCAGTGACGAAACGGTGGTGTCGTTCTTGGAGCTTCCGGCGTACACCACGGACAATGACGTTATTCTGAAGCTACAGGGGTGGGGGGTCTCAGCTGCCTCACCGATCAAAAGAAGAATGTGGCCTGGCACTAACATTGCAGACGGGACCAGGTTTCTGAAAGTGAAGTTTAATGACTTGGTCAGGTCGTTGCCGTATTCTACGAAGTTCAGCACAGCTACGGGTCCCCAGTACTTCCGGGTGATCCACGACAGACAGGAGAAGGTATGTAGGATCCAACCGGGGCACATTCTGAGGGACTGTCCGGAGTTCAGTGGCCACAGGTGCCATGGACAGGGGCACTACGCAAGAGAGTGTGGCACAGACGAGGAACAGAGGCGACAAGGAGGAGAAGGCGGGAGCCGGGAGACGGACGTCGGCGAGGAGGAGGAGCGACCGAGAGGAGAGGGAGGAGAAGGCGGTAGCGGAGCTGAGGCGACTGAAGCAGAAGGAAGTGGCGTTGGAGTCGGCGGGGAAGGAGAGAAGATGGACGAGGAGCAGGAAGGAATGGCAGAGAACGTGACGGCAGCGGAAGAGTTAACGGAGACGGGAGGAGAGAAGGAAAGGGAGGAGAACGGCTGCAGCGCGGACAGTGCGGTGAGAGGGACGGACGAGCGAGAGGAGCGGAGCAGCGCGGGTGAGGGAGCGAAAGGAGGGGAGAAGATCGGGGTAAAGAGTGGAATGACTGTGGTGGGACAGGGAGAGGGAAGGTCGGTGGCAAGGGGGATTAAGTGGGAAAAAAAGTGCAAATTAATAACATAACGTGTGGAATCTCTTCTCATTTATACTTTTAATGATCAGGATAACTTCTTTTAACGCTAATGGGCTAAGGGACAGGAACAGGAGGCAGCAAACCTTGATGGTGTGTGAGGCAGAAATAATATGTTTACAAGAGACATATTGGGATGAGGAGGTTATGAGGGTGGTTGAGAGAGAATGGATGGGGGACATGTATGTGAATAATGGTGGTGTTAAATCAAGAGGGGTAGCAATATTAGTGAAAAGGGGAGTGGTTGAGAATGTGACGAAGTGTGTGGATGATGGTGATGGGAGGGTGATAGGAATTACTTTTGAGCACTTGGGTAAAATATGTCGATTGTTGAATGTGTATGCGCCGAATGAGGTGAAGGAGAGGAGGGTTTTTTTTGAGGGATTGGGGGGAATGTGTGTGGAAAACTGTTTGGTGGTGGGTGACTTTAACGTGTGGTGTGGGAGGTTGGATGCTTCTACGAGTGTGTGTTTCAGGAATGACTCGTCAAGAGGTTTGTTGAAAGAGGTTATGAGTGTGAATGGTTTAATAGATGTGTGGAGAGAAAGGAATCCAGAGGGGAGGGTTTTTTCAAGGAGGCAAGTGGTGAGAGGAGTGTTAAAACAGAGTTGGTTAGATTTAGTCTTGAGTACAAATGGCATTGCAGGTAGGATAGGGAGAATTGATTATAAGGTTACTGCGCTTAGTGATCACATGGTGTTGGGGTTTAACTTGGGTCAGGGGTTTGAGAGGAGAGGGGGAGGCGTGTGGTGTATGAATGGTGAGTTGCTGAGAGAAGAAAAGTACAAAAGGAAAGTGAGAGAATGTATATTGAGGAGGAAGAATGAGAGAATGTATGAGGAGGACATTGGGAGGTGGTGGGAGACTTTGAAAGGAGAGATAAAGGAATTGAGTATGGGTTATAGTAGAGGCAGGAATATGATACAGAGAGAGAGAGAGAGGAGGTTAAAGGGAGAGTTAGCTAGAGAGGCAAAGAGAGCGGATGAGGTGGTAGGCTATGATTTGGGGAAGTATATTAGAATTAAAGATGAACTGAAGGAGATAGAACTGAGGAGGTGTATGGGTGCAATAGTCAGAAGTAGGGCCAGATATGTGATTGAGGGAGAGAAATGTACAGGATTCTTTTTAGGATTAGAAAAGACGAAGCAGAAGAAGAATTATTTAGAAAAGGTGGAAGGAAAGGAAGGGGAGATGATTACTGATTTTGTAGGGATAGCTGAAAGAGTAGAAGATTTTTATAGGGATTTATTTAGGAAAGAAGAAGTGGATGAGGAGAGTATGAGGCAGGTGTTGGATAGTGTGAAAGCCAGGTTGAGCGATGATGATAGGGAGATGTGTGAGACAGGAATAGGGACGGGTGAAATAAATGAAGCGATAGGAGGGTTAGGGAGAAATAAGAGTCCAGGGATAGATGGGTTAATTGGTGAATTTTATGTTGAGTTTAGGGAGGAGTTAGTGCCAGTGCTGGAGAGGTTATTTAGATGGATAGAGGAGAAGGGCGAGATACCGCTGAGCATGTCGACAGGGTTAGTAACGGTGATACACAAGAAAGGGAGTAGGGTTAAGCTACAGAATTATAGGCCACTTAGTATGTTGAATGGTGATTATAAAGTTTTAGCAAGGGTGTTAGCCAACAGGGTCAAGCAGGTAATAGGGAAGGTGGTGGGAAGCACACAGGCATATAGTATACCAGGTAGGGACATAGCAGACACAATTAGCAGTATTAGGGACATAATAGAATATATGAAGAGAGATAAAGGGGGGATAGTTGTAAGTTTAGATTTGAACAAAGCATTTGATAGGGTAGATCAGGGATGGGCAACTTTCATGATAAAGAGGGCCACATTTTTTATCATAACCATCGGAGGGCCACATGACTGCACACTTCAACTAAACGTGAGCTGAGAGAAGCTACATAATTTTGAATTTGGTAGATGATTTCCTGTATTCTGGTGCATTTTGGCGATGACCACTACCTAAAAAATCGTCCAGAATCATAACCTATGTACGGTATGTTAATTGAACCAACATACATTAATTTCATGTTTTCCATGCTCAAACAGCCACATGAATGGTCAGTATTTTTTTCAGTGCAAAGGGCTCACATACATCATCATTCAATGAAGTCAAAAAACTGGAAAACAGTGGCCCAACATTAAGTGCAACAACTCAATGAACTCAAACCCAACAAGCAGTTGTAGTAGTTGTAGTGGCGACTGAAGTGGATATCTTTAATGACTGATATCGCTTCTAAGCAAACTAGACGCATGGGTTTGCCTTTGAATTCTATGAATTCTTCTCATCTTTCTTGAACGAGTTTTCTGTAACTCGATCAATTATTATTATTATTATAATTTTTTTTTTTTTTTTTTATTATTATTTTTTTATGTGCGGGCTGAGTTAGCATGCGGGTCGCGGGCCGCATGCCCGCGGGTCGCGGGCCGCCAGTTGCCCATCCCTGGGGTAGATCATGATTATTTATATAGAGTGTTAGATAAATTTGGTTTTGGGCACAGGTTGGTAGGATGGATAAAGAGGATGTACGACAGGGCAGTGAGTTGCTTTAAAATCAATGGGATAGTCACAGACGCATTTAGACTGGAAAGGTCGGTTAGGCAAGGCTGTCCGCTGTCGGCACTGCTGTACTCCTTGTCGGCAGAGCCGCTAGCGGCACTACTAATGCAGAATGATAGGATCAGGGGGATAGAGTTACCAGAGGGGCGGGTTAGTTTATTATTTCAGTATGCGGATGACACGACAGTTACAGTTAGGGACAGGGAAAGTGTAGTTGAGGTTTTAGGTAGTGTAGAGTTGTATGGCAGGGCATCAGGGGCGAAAATAAACATGGAAAAGTCAGAAATCATGTATGTAGGTGTGGAGAGAGCAGGTAGGAGGGAGATAGGATTGAAAGAGGAAAAGGATTATTTTAGGATATTAGGTGTGAACTTGGGGATAAAGGATAAAGAAGGGAGAGATATGCAGTTTGAAGGGATAATGAATGGTATTAGGAAGACGTTAAGGTTTTGGAAACTTAGAGGGTTGAAGCTGAAGGGGAAGGTGACAGTTGTGAATGCGCTGGTAATGAGCAAGCTTGTGTATGCAATGAATGTGTTGGATGTGCCTGATAGAGTTTTGAAGGAGGTGGAGAGAATGGTGAGTGAGTTTGTGTGGGGTGGGAAGGGAGTTAGGATAGCCAGGGAGGTGATGGAAAATGAGTATGAGGATGGTGGGTTAAAATTGATTAATTTAGAAAGGAGAAAGAAAGCACTTAGGGTGAAAATGGTGGTGAGATATCTAAAGGACAAGAGGGATCATATATGGAAGGTGTTTTTAAGGGAAGCAATTAATAAATGCGGTGGGTGTGGAGAGAGTGGAGTGTATATGGAACTAAAGAAAGGTATGTTGAGTGGAGTGTCTGAGTTTTATAAGGAGGTGTTGGGAGCGTGGGGAGAGTTTGTGAAATGTGTGAAGTATGAGTGTAAGGATGTTAAGCAGGTATGGGAGCAACCAGTGTTTTTAAATCCAAAAATAACATTTGAAGGGAACACAATTAATAACAGGGTGATTTGGAGAGCAGGGGTTAGGAAGGTGAAGGATTTAGTTTATGAGTATGTACCTGGGTTCATGAGGGCACAGGTAATGGTCGACGAGGTGAGGGAAAGAGGGGATGAAATATGGTTGGGTACGGCACAGGGAGTGTTGGAAAGGATCAAGGAGGGTATGCCGAGAGAATGGGTTGGGATGATTGAGAGAGAGGCTGTGGTGAATGGAGAATGAGAGATAGAAATGTATGTGGGGGAAGGAGAAAGGAGGGTGAGTCTGAAGAGTTTGAAAACGAGAGTAATGTATAGATGTCTAAGAGGGAAAGAAGTGAGGAGACCGGCTGCGGAGAAAGTATGGGTTAGAGTGATGATTGATATGGATCTAGGGGGAATATGGAGGAATTTAAGAGTGAAATGGAACTGTATTGAATGTGAAGATTTTGATTTCCTTTTGCGGCACAATAGGGTGTTTAACAATTTAATAATCAGTAGGTTTGATGTGAATGTGAGGAAGGAATGTGATGTGTGCGGAGTGGGGGTGGAAACGTGTATGCATGAGTTTGTTGAATGTTGTGAGTTGGAGGGATACTTTGTGAAAATTAAAGGATTAATAAACAGATGTTGGGGAGGAGGGTTTGTGGAGAGAATGGAATGGAGAGAGTTGTGGCTGTTTGGGGTGATAAGTAAGGTGGAGGGTTGTAATGTTAATCTGTTAAATTATGTTTTAAGCCACGCAAGGTTTGCTGTCAAGCTCAGGAGGAATTTGGCCCATTATGAGGAGAAGAGAGTTGAGGTATGGAGTGTTTCTAAAAGTATAATGAGAAGAGATGTGAATATGGTTTATAGATCTGTTGGGGAAGATGAGTTTCTGGGAGGGTTTGTGGAGGGGAGCACTTTTGTTGTGCTTGGAGGCGATGGGGAAGTGAAATTGGATTTTGGATGAGTTGAGGTCAGCAGGGTGACTGACTATTTTTTATTTCTTGTTAATTAGTGTTTTAAGTTCATGACTTTTTTGATTTGGTGAGGGGCCAGTGTATTGAAGGTTTTTACAAAAGCATCCTGACTAACCCAGTATTGTTTGTAGTTATTTTGGTTTGAGATGGATCTGAAGTATCTTTCTTGTTTTATTTGTTTTATGTTTTATTTATGTATGATGGTGTATGTATATATTTTGTGTTAATAAAAAAAAATAAAAAGAAAAGGTACGCCCGATCTCGTCTGATCTCGGAAGCTAAGCAGGGTCAGACCTGGTTAGTACTTGGATGGGTGACCGCCTGGGAATACCAGGTGCTGTAAGCATTATACTTTTTCAACTCGAGCTCATTGGATGCAATGGCCTACCGTGCGCTGATCTTTAGCGCCCACTGTTTTGGAGAATTTAAGCAACATACAGAATCTGACGACGTCTCCTCAAACTCTATTTGTGAAACATGTGGACAGTGTAGTGACGTAGCAGAGAGCTGCAATGACGGCGGTCCACCTTAGTCCATCCCTGGTTTTGTAACGCTACGTTTCTTCAAAAGATCACGCAAACGATGACGCCCAAGCAGTGTAATGCATTGCGTTCAAATATGTAACTCTGAGTCTGGAATAACGTATTCATTCATTCATTATGGATCTAATCATTGTTTCTGTACAAGTCCCGTCTCTGGCCACCGCAGCGCTCTCACTCCTTACGTCCTCCTCCTGTATAAAAGCTAATATGGTCAACCCTATAATTGCTTACGGACATACCACCTTAGGCACGCCCGATCTCGTCTGATCTCGGAAGCTAAGCAGGGTCGGGCCTGGTTAGTACTTGGATGGGTGACCGCCTGGGAATACCAGGTGCTGTAAGCATTATACTTTTTCAACTCGAGCTCATTGGATGCAATGGCCTACCGTGCGCTGATCTTTAGCGCCCACTCTTTTCGAGAATTTAAGCAACATACAGACTCTGACGACGTCTCCTCAAACTCTATTTGTGAAACATGTGGACAGTGTAGTGACGCTGCTAGCAGGGAGCAGCAGAGAGCGGCAATGACGGCGGTCCACCTTAGTCCATCCCAGGTTTTGCAACGCTACGTTTCTTCAAAAGATCACGCAAACGATGATGCCCAAGCAGTGTAATGCATTGCGTTCAAATATGTAACCCTGAGTCTGGAATAACGTATTCATTCATTCATTATGGATCTAATCATTGTTTCTGTACAAGTCCCGTCTCTGGCCACGGCAGCGCTCTCACTCCTTACGTCCTCCTCCTGTATAAAAGCTAATATGGTCAAGCCTATAATTGCTTACGGCCATACCACCTTAGGCACGGCCGATCTCGTCTGATCTTGGAAGCTAAGCAGGGTCGGGCATGGTTAGTACTTGGATGGGTGACAGCCTGGGAATACCAGGTGCTGTAAGCATTATACTTTTTCAACTCAAGCTCATTGGATGCAATGGCCTATCGTGCGCTGATCTTTAGCGCCCACTGTTTTGGAGAATTTAAGCAACATACAGACTCTGACGACGTCTCCTCAAACTCTATTTGTGAAACATGTGGACAGTGTAGTGACGCTGCTAGCAGGGAGCAGCAGAGAGCTGCAATGACGTTGGTCCACCTTAGTCCATCCCAGGTTTTGCAACGCTACGTTTCTTCAAAAGATCACGCAAACGATGACGCCCAAGCAGTGTAATGCATTGCGTTCAAATATGTAACTCTGAGTCTGGAATAGCGTATTCATTCATTCATTATGGATCTAATCATTGTTTCTGTACAAGTCCCGTCTCTGGCCACGGCAGCGCTCTCACTCCTTACGTCTTCCTCCTGTATAAAAGCTAATATGGTCAAGTCAATAATTGCTTACGGCCATACCACCTTAGGCACGCCTGATCTTGTCTGATCTCGGAAGCTAAGCAGTGTCGGGCCTGGTTAGTACATGGATGGGTGACCGCCTGTGAATACCAGGTGCTGTAAGCATTATACTTTTTCAACTCGAGCTCATTGGATGCAATGGCCTACCGTGCGCTGATCTTTAGCGCCCACTGTTTTGGAGAATTTAAGCAACATACAGACTCTGACGACGTCTCCTCAAACTCTATTTGTGAAACATGTGGACAGTGTAGTGACGCTGCTAGCAGGGAGCAGCAGAGAGCTGCAATGACGTTGGTCCACCTTAGTCCATCCCAGGTTTTGCAACGCTACGTTTCTTCAAAAGATCACGCAAACGATGACGCCCAAGCAGTGTAATGCATTGCGTTCAAATATGTAACTCTGAGTCTGGAATAACGTATTCATTCATTCATTATGGATCTAATCATTGTTTCTGTACAAGTCCCGTCTCTGGCCACGGCAGCGCTCTCACTCCTTACGTCTTCCTCCTGTATAAAAGCTAATATGGTCAAGTCTATAAATGCTTACGGCCATACCACCTTAGGCACGCCCGATCTCGTCTGATCTTGGAAGCTAAGCAGGGTCGGGCCTGGTTAGTCCTTGGATGGGTGACCGCCTGGGAATACCAGGTGCTATAAGCATCATACTTTGTTAACTCGAGCTCATTGGATGCAATGGCCTACCGTGCGCTGATCTTTAGCGCTCACTGTTTTGGAGAATTTAAGCAACATACAGACTCTGACGACGTCTCCTCAAACTCTATTTGTGAAACATGTGGACAGTGTAGTGACGTAACAGAGAGCTGCAATGACGGCGGTCCACCTTAGTCCATCCCTGGTTTTGCAACGCTACGTTTCCTCGAAAGATCACGCAGACGATGACGCCCAAGCAGTGTAATGCATTGCGTTCAAATATGTAACTCTGAGTCTGGAATAATGTATTCATTCATTCATTATGGATCGAATCATTGTTTCTGTACAAGTCCCGTCTCTGGCCACGGCAGCGCTCTCACTCCTTACGTCCTCCTCCTGTATAAAGGCTAATATGGTCAAGTCTATAATTGCTTACGGCCATACCACCTTAAAAAACTTTAATTTGAAAATTTTGAAAGTCACGGATGTCATTGCACCTTACAAGGTTAAAACGATTTCTGGAAAGCAAAAGGCACCCTGGAGAAAAGCTGCTTCTGTAACAGCACAGAAAAAAGAATGCAGGAAGGTTGAACGCATCTGGCGTAAAACAAAACTTCATATTCACCATGATATCTACAAAGAGAGCCTCCGTGCCTACAATTCAGACTTAAAAAGTGCTAGAGAAACATTTTTCTCCAATATCATTAAATCCAATAATAATAATGCAAAAACCCTATTTGCAACTGTTGACAGACTGACCAACCCCCCAACACAAATTCCACCTGATCTCCATTCCACGCAGAAATGCAATGAGTTTGCAGCTTTTTATACTGATAAAATTGAAGGCATCAGACGCGCCATCAATATCTCCACTTCAAACAAAAATGTTGGACTACCACCCTGTTCAGGCAAAAGTAACGTGGCAGGGATGGCATGCTTTAATGTTATTGACTCTAAAACTCTTGTGGAAACTGTTACACAACTAAAGCCATCCACCTGTTGCCTTGATTCTTTACCTACCAACCTCTTTAAGAATGTTTTTGACTGCCTAGCAATAGACATATTGCAGATAGTTAACAACTCTCTCCAGTCATGCAACTTCCCAAAAGCCCTGAAAATTGCAGTTATTAAACCCCTTTTAAAAAAGCGGAGCCTAGATACCTCTATTATTAACAACTACAGACCAATATCAAATCTGCCCTTCATAAGTAAAATCATTGAGAAAGTTGTCCTCCAGCAACTTAATCACTTCCTGGCATCAACTGGTTGTTATGACACCTTCCAATCAGGATTTCGACCCCTGCACAGCACTGAGACCGCCCTCATTAAAGTTGTAAACGACATCCGTCTTAACACAGACTCTGGCAAAACCTCAATACTAATGCTACTAGACCTCAGTGCTGCATTCGACACTGTAGACCATACAATACTTTTGGACAGGTTAGAAAACTGGGTGGGGCTTTCAGGCACAGTCTTAAATTGGTTCAGATCCTACCTACAAAGTAGGAACTACTCTGTTTCCATCGGCGACTTTGTATCAGAATCAACCAACGTGATGTGTGGAGTCCCACAAGGTTCGATCTTAGGACCCTCTTTATTCAACATCTACATGCTCCCACTAGGGCAAATCATGCATAATAACAATATTGACCATCATTGCTATGCTGATGACACGCAAATCTATGTATCGCTATCACCAAATGACTATCGGCCCATAGATCTGCTGTGCCAGTGCATTGAGCAAGTGAAAGACTGGATGTGCTGAAATTTCCTTCGGCTAAATGAGGATAAAACAGAGATAATTGTATTTGGTGCTAAAACGGAAAGGCTTAAAGTAACCCAACACCTTCACTCTCTGTCCCTGAAAACCTCAATCAAAGCCAGAAACCTAGGGGTTATCATGGATTCTGATTTACATTTCGAAAGTCACATCAAATCAGTTACAAAATCTGCATATTATCACCTTAAAAATGTAGCAAGACTTAGAGGGCTCATGTCCACCGAAGACTTACAAAAACTTGTACATGCCTTTATCACTAGTAAGCTTGATTACTGCAATGGTCTCCTTACAGGTCTCCCAAAACAAACTCTAAGGAAGCTTCAGCTTGTTCAGAATGCTGCTGCTAGAGTTTTAACAAAGACCAATAAATTTGAACATATTACACCAATTCTTAAATCGTTACATTGGCTTCCTGTAGGTCAGAGAATTGATTTTAAAATCATGTTGCTAACCTATAAATCCCTACATGGTTTAGGCCCAAAATATTTAACTGATATGCTTCCACTACATAAGCCTTCTAGAACACTAGGATCTTCTGAGACCAATCTGTTAATTATCCCCAGAGTAAACACGAAACATGGGAAAGCAGGATTTAGTTACTATGCAACAATTAGCTGGAATAAACTCCCTGAGGATTTAAGACTTGCCCCAACTCTGAGCACCTTCAAAACAAGATTGAAGACTTTTATGTTTGCTTTAGCTTTCTGCTAAATCTTAAATACTTTATTTTACCTTTATTTTACTAAAATGCCTTTTTAACTTTCCCTTTATTTTCTATTTTTACCAGAAAAATACATGACATTTGCTGAGTAATGAAGTTGTGTCATTAAGAGCTTGACGAAGTGAAAACCTGTATTAGTGATTAAGTGCTTAATCACTGAATATACGCCATATTAAACTCTTTTGAATTTGTTTGTTGTTTGCCTTTGGTTCTGGGCTAGAGTCCTAGAATAATCACTGAATATTTGTTTGTTGTTTGCCTTTGGTTCTGGGCTAGAGTCCTAGAATATTGTAATAGATTGTCCTTAAGGTCGGGTTGTGGTCCCGACTTGGGTTCCAGAGAGTCTGTTGATCTGATCTTAAATAACTTTCAATTTAATTTTCTCACTTTCTTAAATACATTGCACTTTCAATTTTACTTACTAAAAAGCCTTTTTAACTTTCTATTTTACTCATTTCTTTGCATATGTTTTCTTTTACTTATAGATTATTTTATTTTATTGTATAACAATGTTTATATGTGAAGCACTTTGAGTCTGCCTTGTGTATGAAAAGTGCTATATAAATAAAGTTGCCTTGCCTTGCCTATACTGTGTCTACGGCTGAACCCTTTTTTGTCTCAGTAATACTCAGGACTACTATCAGTACGGGGGCGGGGGTGGGGCGCCATCCTCCTGGGTGTTAGCAGCCTGCGGCCATGACGTGGCGATGCTATCATTGACACAGATGCAAGTTTGATGCCAGCATATTCCAGTTTCTTAAATTCGGCTGGAAAATCGCAAAGGGAGACATCGGAGCTGGAGTTGTTGTTGTGGCTATGGGAGAGATGAGGCTGGAGGTCATCGTCGATGGGGGAGTGCAGAGGAGGGGGGTGGCCGTTCCTCGCCAAGCCAGCATCAGCGATGGGGGAGGGAACAGTGTTGATGGCGTCGGGCGGGCTGTTGTCTCTCTTCAAGGTCTGTGGGCTGTCTGCTATCTGTGTGTCAGATAGTGGCAGAGTAGTTGTGTGGGGGAGGCTGTAGTCTCGCTTCTTCTCAACCTGTGCTCTGATTGTGGCCTGTGCGTCAGACCATGGCAAGATTGTGGCCGTGCGTTAAGCGAGAAGAGAAGATTGTCCCTCAACAGTTTTGAGCCTAACCTGTTTGGGTGTAGGCCATCTGCTCTGAAAAGATATTTGCGCCCCCAGAATAAGTTGAAATTGTCAATAAAGTCCCTTCCTCTTTCATTGCAGACTCTGGAAAGCCATGTATTCAGTGCAAGTAGACGACTGAATCTGTTTATTCCCCTGTCAACTGTTGGTATGGGTCCACTGATGGAAGACTTGATGTGTATTTTGTCCAGTGTATCCAATAGATCAGTGTAATCCCTCTCGAAGTTCTGACTGTTCTCTTTGAATATCATTAAATCCTGCATGCACAATAATCTGTGAGATTTTGGGGTTTTCCAATATGATTTTGGCTAGTTTATGGTTGATGTTGGGAAAAAATAACCTGCTGAGTACATCACATGTACATTACAAATATAGCTAACTCCTACCCTAGCCTGATGAGCACATCACATGGCAGACACATTACAATATAGTCAACTCTTGCTCTAACCCAACGAACACATAACACAAACATGATAATATAGTCAGTTCAAGGCCGGAGCCGAAGGCCCCATTTCTCCTCCAGGCAAATGGTAGACACTCAGACAATGCACCAGTCATCCTCAAGAACGGGAGAGCCACATTCATTTATCACACAGGAGACATTTTGAGAGCTCTCCCCCGTTAGGAGGAACCAAGAGATACACCTGCCCATACCAGGGCCTGAGAACCACATTAAATTATCACACAGGAGACACTTCGGGGGGGCGCTCCCCCGTTTTAATTTATCACACAGGAGACACTTCGAAGCTCTCCCCCGTTAGGAGGAACACAAGAAGATACACATGCATATACTAGGGCCTGAGAGCCAAGGTCAAGCAAAAACACACAGAACCACGCACACCTCAAACGCACACACCTCATCGAGAGGAGGATACAGCATAAGACTGTATCACACAGGGACTCAGGATCTTCTTCTGAAGCAGACCTTCCACGGAGGCGAAGCTCTGGACGAACCATCAGCGCTGATTAGGGACTTAGACATATTCGATCTCTCACGCTTTATGACTCTGTATAACCGTTGCCACTTTACTTAATAAATCCAAGGTCCTCGTGCCGACAGACTTTATTACCTCTCCGTCTCATTTCATCTGGTCCAGTAACTAGACAGACCGTTTTTCCCCTCATTGATATCACTAACCATTCCATATGGGAAGATGCATGTTTTGATCTTCTTACCGGTTATATCCTTGATAGTTGAGTCTCCTGTAATCAGAGTGTCTGGTTCATCTGCTTTCTCTGAGATGGGCCCTTGTTGGACGGTGGCAGACACATGCGCAGCCCGCCTCCGTGGCGACTGGTTGTTCCGTCTCTGTCCGCACTGTCCGTCCGGACGCTTCTCGGGGCTCAGGGGTGCATCGGTGGCAGGCGCGTTCGTGGACTCTTGAAGTGGCAGGAACCGGTTCTTCAGTGGCAGGGTTGATTTGAGTGACGGGCTAATCCGGCTGATACATGTAACTTTAGCTTTGGGTAGCTTAGCATTTGGTGTTGAGTGAACTTGTTGATTCACTTTGCTATGTTGCTTTGGCTTAGCGCCGACTCTGTTCCAGTGAGACGCAGCTGGAACTGTCTCTCTCTTGTCCAGCTTAGGTTAAAAGTTCTCCTCAAAATATCCAGGTTTTTTTTAAGAGCCATAAATGTATAAAAATGGGAATTACATAAAAACGAAAATCTTAAGCAGCTGGTTTTTCTTGTAAATGTATTTACATTCATTCTGGAAACAGAATTTCTCTCACAAATTGACATTAATACATATACCTAACATTTGAGACAAGTATTTTAGCATTAATATACTTCAAAACCATGAAATATAACTGTAGCGCCCCCATGCCATGGCTAAGGACATGATCTTCTAATTAACCCAAAAGTTAACTGGGACGCTCCCAAGTTCACATTAAACTGACCACACCCTATATGTGGTAATCTACCCGATTTTATGTTTAGTTGTATTGTAGTGTCTCGTAGAGTATTGTAGAACTAAACCCCTAATGAACAGGAATCACTGGCCTGGTAATTACAATAAAAACACACATAATTTACTATGAAAGATAGGTTTCAGTAAAATAACTTTAGTAAAATCTTTAGTCAATAATGATACTGCAATGTTAGTGAATACATTTATGTTTCTAAGGGCTATGGGTTATTTCTGATTCCTGGATTAATTAATACCAGTTTGTTGACCATATCACATACACCCCTTTGCTTCTCACGTGTGTAACATAATTCACACATTCATACCAACAGGCCACATATGTCCTTGGCGACTAGAGAGGTCTCGTTCCCATCCTAGGGAGGGATCCGGCTCCTAGGGAGGCGTCCGGCCCGTACAGGAAGCCATTCATTCATGTATCAATTCTACAGATACGAGCGGCCCAGGTGTTCGACGAACTCAGAAGTTCAGGGCCACGAAACAAGTTGCAATGCCAACACATAGCCACAAGGGTTCAGCACCTTACCACAAAGGCGGGAGTTCAGCGCCAATTAGCCAAAACATAACTAAGTCCACGCCTGCCCAGTATTAAAGTTACAACCCATAACTCAGAGGGCTCGAACGCTCCAGGTAAAGCATCCTTTGGAATGCCCTACTAAGTGTATCTCCACATGTGCATGTACAATTCCCCTCCTTTTGCTTCTATTGCAGCATTCTTCGAAGAAAATAGTCCAATCCCGGGTTGCTTTTAACTGACTATATTTGTTAAAGTAGGCATGTTTCGGTATGGTAACTATGAAGCTTAAGGGAGGGAATTGTATCTAACGTGTGTAGAGGAAAATACCGTGATCTACTTCAAGCCCCCGGTGGCTCTCCGCCGTCTACCTATTGATCTCTGTCCTATTCACTTCAAATCAACCGCTAGAGACCGTCAAGTGGGCGTGGCCTATGTAGTGGGCGTGGCCGGGGTGACATAATTGCTCCGCCCCTGTCTAAAGGTGCTGCCATTTGTGGCTAAAGTAGTTATTGCAGCTTAAGTGTTCGATTCTGCTTGCTAGTGTCTATGTGAGGGTAATGCAGCTTGTGTGTTCGATCCTGCTTCCTAATGGCTATGTGGGAGCAGCTTATGTACTTAAAATACGTAACAATCCCTCCTTGGTCATCTCAGATGACCATACAAGATTTTAAGTCATAAACACCATTTACCACACCGAAAACATAGTCAAAGTATAATAAATCATCAACACCACCGACCGAAGTGGAAAAAACTCCATATTGGAGATAAACCACAACGCGTCCCCATAATACTGAAACGGCATTTGCATTGGTGGGTCTCATAGGTAATACAAGTCATTGTTAATAATACAACAATGAACACATATCCTGGTTATCATACAATCATATGGTTAAAGGGCACATAAACAAAAGCATCCATATAAATCCAAGCTAATACTTTTGGTTATATGTAACAAGGTCATAACATTTTCGGCATGTGCGAAAGTAAAGTACAAAATTAGTAGTCATATTAGGAATTAAAAAAATTCAAGATTATTGATAGGTTAGCATGGATTTGGGTGGTTCAGGTGATCTTTGTGTATTGGTGTGCTGTTGCATGTGGGTGGTATTGGACATTGTTGTAATCGCAGCCATTGTTTCTTCTGTCGCCATCGGGACCTGTAATTCATGAACCCAAGGCTCGTCCCTACTTGTCAAGGGCTCAGCTCACAGAGAGGTTACTTACACATCATGGGAGCCTCCTTCAGGTGTTCAATCGTCGTCGTGTCAGCAACAGGAAACCTGTAAACAATGGATCATGCCTTTCCACCTCCCAAACATATTCTCCATCCATCCTGTGAAAGGGTCATTAATGCCGGAGTTCTCTGCCAATTCAAACCTGAGGGATTGTAATCATGCCAGCGCCCTGGCCACCAACCCATCCGGAGCTGTGTTATTGGGGATAAAAGTACAACATGTTGTGCCTATCATCGCATACACCCCTCCTTGCTCTGTCAATAACATATCAATATCTATATATTTACATTTACATTTAGCAGACGCTTTTATCCAAAGCGACTTACAATAAGTACATTTGTCATAAGAAGTGCATCAATATATCGCTGTCGGTACAGAAAGGATGTTCATAGAACCAAGTGCAAGTACCACAATTGCTAGGCTAATCAATTCCCCGTATTACATACATGATAGCAGCTGCTGCAGTTGCTACACAGTTAAGTGCTACGATTTAATACAGTACAATACTATTAAGTGCTACAATACAATACAACATATATTCCTTTAACCTTATTCGTGGAAAACTGTACGAACTGTTGCTGATCATGACATATGTAATTTATCCAAACAATATTTTTTCTAATGGTGGACAACCAAAACAGAACCGATTCAAATCCTGCCGTTATTTGATTTCCTCATGTGACTGTTACTCCTTGCTCGGCAGACGTAGTTTGTAGGCTCCGGGTGTGTCTGCATCTGGTTCTTGAACTTTTTGTTTCTATTGTAGAAATACAAACTCATGTACAGCAGTTAGTTGTTCAAAAGCATATTTCCTTTCATTCTAATTGTTTTACAGTATCTACTTTGATTTAATTTAACACTACATCCCTCCTTGCGCATTGCTTCAGCCATGCGCATTGAATGACAACCAAACCTAACAACGCCGTAGTGCAACCAAGTTGAAGTTCCTTTCCTTAATCATCTGTATATAAACCAATCTATTGTGAAGAGAAATGAAAACCAGTATACAAAACCAAAGGTCGATATTGGTGGGTCTATGCAGCCGTCTTGACCACACTGTTCTCAAATGCACTAAACCGTTAACGATACATGAGTCAGTATACCTATGTGTCGCAACTTATCAGAATAAAAAAAATATCATACTATGAAACGCTGACGTTGTATCAAAGCGTTACAGCAGCAGCAGTGGCATTTGAAAGGTGAGCCCACTACTTCTGAATCTAAATTGAGAACCCTAGCATTTAGGTTCCCTTCCCAGCAGATGTATCGCTAATCCATTTCTTATCTATAACCAAAAAGATGTAAAAGGGAAATAACAATGTTAAAATTTGCATGTTCAATATCACTTCTGTGTTAACCGTATCTCATGATAACAGTTACCTTCATCATGCTACTCGATTGTCCTACACTAACTATGTATATTGGATGACCTAATCTTCATTTATTCTACCTATTGCTCGCATTTGATGTTGTCCACACTTTGATTCACTCCTATGTACATCGCATACCACATCAAACGTGCATACGCCTTATTCTCTGCACAACATCCTATTGCGCTACCTTTTGCATACCACATCAAACGTGCATATGTCTTAGCAAAGTGAAGTAAAGTAAAACCCAGTTTTATCTTTACTTATTTTATAGCTATACGTCCCGGACACGTCCATTACTATTTCCAAAAGTTTTTTTAGCTATGCAGGTCCCAGACCTAACTATACCATTACTTGAACAGTAGTTATTATTATAATTATCTAGTTTTTGTTGGTCAACATCAAATCGATACATTCATTCAACCTTGTATTCCTGACTTACTTGATTTCTCCCCGTGTGAGCCCGTGATTGCCAACTCTCCCGGAGCCTCCCCATGAGCTCCACCGTCACCACTCCCTGTGTGAGCCCGTGATTGCCAACTCTCCCGGAGCCTCCCTATGAGCTCCACCGTCACCACTCCAGAACCCGCAGGAACGATTAGTCGGTTGACGCGCGGCTCGGAGGCTCCCAAGGAGTGCCACAATCCTACGTCTGACACCTGGTGCAGTTGACGTGTGGCTCGGGGGCTCCCAAGGAGTGCCACAATCCTACGTCTGACACCTGGTGAATTTTGAGCTAGGTCAATCAAAACCGTCTAAACTAGGTAGAATAAAGAGTCATCCAAACTTACTGCAATTATGCACATCTGGGTATTAAATATATGGTGATATTCTATAAACAAAACAAAAACTGAACCTGAAAGAAAAATTCAGAAGTTATCGGTTGAAACTAATGTTATTGTAATTGAACTACAGCAGTTGAGCTAACTCCCCCCTTGTGCACCGGTTAAAACCATGTGCATAATTTATTAATTCAACATATTATTTTAGCAGTTGAACCCCGTGTCTATTTGAACCATCCTGGTTCTCTAATATCAATGTGCATGACACAACCAATGTCTATTGCACTCCTGTTTTGATACACAAAACTCATGAAAACAGACAGAAGGGCCCAGCAACCTTGAAAAACATTATGTCTGTGAGTGTTAGGCATTCGTTACTGCACATACTGCCATTTCCTGAAGAGAGAGAGAGAGAATATTAAGATCAATGCACAGAAGTAAAATGATGAGTGTTGGGCAACCTGCAGTGCTTGTGTTTCCACTTCCTGAAGAGAAAGGAGAATATTTGTAGTAATGTAAACAATTAAAATGATGAATGTCGGGCGTCCGTCACTGCTCGGGTTGCCAAGGCCTGAAGAGAAAGAAGAAATTTAGTACAAATGTAAACATTTACAGATCGTTTAAACTATTAATGTTGGTGAATCAAAAAACAGTGATTACAACCTACACAAATACTTGCGTGTTCTGCCGATATTAACAAGGGACTGGCTCCCCGTATTTCAGCACCTAGACACACACAGACCCTCAAATATACTAAATTTACATTCTGGTCCCAACACGTGACCAGGTGTTTGGGGTGGGAGGGAGCAAGGGGAAGAAAGAACAATAAGAAAAGAACTTCAATTTAACTAACAATAGAAAGGCGAGTGGCCTTCTTCTTTCAGCAATATGAATAAGGAAGTGAGGGGAAGAGAGTGTTTGAAAGTAGATTCACGAAGGGGGTGCGGAGGGAGGGGAGGGGGGTGATGGACGGGATCTGAAGAGGGAGATGAAAGGGGTTCAAGGGGAGGGAGGCATTAGAGGGGTAGATTACGAGGGGGGAGAGGTGGGGTGGGGTTCTCGGGTGTAGGGGGCCTGGAGGGGGGGTGGTGGGGACTTTACGAGCGTAGGGGGTCAGGGGGTACTCGTGCCTTAATAATTCATCGTCTTTAATAACAAAATTTGAACAACACCTGCCGTCTGATCACTAGCTGCTTGAAACCCACCAACACAAGCAACCTCCACCTCCTTGCTGGCATTGCCCCTTCTGATATTAGACGGAAAGTTACCAGCCGAGTCGAGAAAACAAAATCTGCAATCGATGAACGCCATCTCCTCCATGGATGCCATCCTCCGGCCCAACGGCTAAAGTCAAGAAGAAGCTTTCTCAGCCATGTCCAGCCCCTAACAAAGTCTCGGGAAGAAACCAGAATCCAACTCTGGATGGAAAAACTTGAGAATGACCCACCTCCAACTGGCATGGGAATACCCCCCACTGAAAAACTACCCCCTTGTGCAGAAGCATCATGGACCCAATGGAAAACGCTAAACCGCCTCAGAACAAGAACAGGACGATCCAAAGATGCTCTGGTCAGATGGGGCTACAAGACTGGCCCAACCACCTATGAATGTGGAGAAGCAGACCACACAATGGAGCACTGCCTTGTCTGCACTCTACTACCCAACCCCTGCAACCCAAAAGACCTTGCAGTTTTCAACAACAATGCAAAGGACTGTGTAATGAAATGGGAAACTATCATATAAACGCTTCAGTGAAACGAAAAGAAGAATAACAAAATACCAACAGACTTGAATGAAAAATGTAAGCATACAGTCTAGGGTGGTATTAGCAGATCAGCAGATAAGATAGTATCCACTCCGATCGTCCGCTATGGAGCTACTGCTTATGTACACAGACCGTGCCGGCCTCAGGAAAGTGAAAGATAACTCTCGTTAATATACTATTTTGGCCCGATCTATACAGAGACCGATAGTGGAGGACTTCACCTCTCAACCAGTACCAAGAACGATCGTTAACGACGAGTACTCAAAACAACTCAAGTGTGGGGCATGAAAGAAGGGGGGAGGGAGTTCTCTGCAACCGTTCATCTACACGTTTTGTTATGCTTTTTAAGTCGAGATCTAGGCCTCTGGAGCAGCACGACCGGACGGTGGCTAAAACAAACTTACACCTAAATGTTCTTATAACTAATCCTATTGCAGATCTAATCTTTAAGACAATGGGTTCTATTTACCTCAGACGTGTGTGGCCTGTGGAAGTTGTTTAAGCGTCGCGCCTGCCGGGATTCTCGGGACTTTCTTCCAAACGTCTTTGCAGCATTCTTCAAAGAAAATAGTCCAATCCCGGGTTGCTTTTAACTGACTTTATTTGTTAAAGTAGGCATGTTTCGGTATGGTAACTATGAAGCTTAAGGGAGGGAATTGTATCTAACGCGTGGAGAGGAGAATACCGTGATCTACTTCAAGCCCCCGGGCTTCGGCCCGGTGGCTCTCCGCCGTCTACCTATTGATCTCTGTCCTCTTCACTTCGAATCACCCGCTAGAGACCGTCAAGTGGGCGTGGCCGGGATGACGTTATGGCTCCGCCCCTGTCAAAAGGTGCTGCCATCTGTGGCTAAAGTAGTTATTGCAGCTTAAGTGTTCGATCCTGCTTCCTAGTGGCTATGTGAGGGTAATGCAGCTTGTGTGTTCGATCCTGCTTCCTAATGGCTATGTGGGAGCAGCTTATCGTCGCTGGCCGATGAAAACTGCGTATGTCCAAAACGGTTACTTTTCTGGAAATGAAAAAAACACCCTAATTTCAAAGCAGTTGAAGGTAGCGTTGTCATACTTGGTACGTCATCTTTAAATGTAGTCGTAATATTAACAGTGTGATGGTATAGTTCACATTTTACCAAAATCAAGTTTAAATGGACATACGTGCATATTTCAGTAACGGTGGTCGATACGCGTTCTTCCGATCATGAATGGGCAAGTCGCGTTTCATACTGACAGATGAATAGGCTACGCTAAGTTTATTAAATAGCCTACGTCCAACCTAAGCCTATTTAATAAACTGAGCATAGATTATTAATCTTGTCAGTATGAATATCAGTGTACTGATTCATTGTCCCTTCATAATTATGTCTCCTGCTAACTATGAAGCAATAATGAATCAGTACACTAACAAGCTATACCGAGGTTGTAACGTCCACTCCTTGACCTACGTCTCAGGCGACAAGGGGAAAACTTTTTCTAGCGATAAAGTTAGGCCTACTGTAAAGGAAAGCTACTGTCTCACCAGGCTATCATCAAAATAATATTTATTTGGCACTGTATTGCAGAAAAGAAAAGCAAAAATGAAGCTGCCATTTCACTAAAAAAACACAGACACACGCGCTACCGCTCGCTCTCCTCGCTCGTCCACTCACTCGCTGACGTCAATCACACACACACATACGCACACTGCCATTCTCGCGCACACACATACGCTACTCGAAACACTATGCCTCGTTATGAAGGCCAGAATGAAGCGGCCACTGATTGTTGAAAGGATGGGTACTTTATTCTACCTGAATCGTTCGCTTCTTCACTAGAGTGTCTAGTGACTTCATTCTGACCTATAAGCAGACCAACTGCCGGTCATATCACACAAAACAATAGAGACAGGGATCACACAGGCAATCTTTTTCGCGCTTGGCCCACTCTGGATAAATGTCGTTCATGTCGCATATGAGGACTTTGTCGGCTGTGGAGAAATGAAATCCTCCGTATCCACGGAGAACTGTCATCACAGAGAGGGTATCTCGTCGCAAATTTACGGCATCAATAAGAGGGGGCGGTGTCAGCAGATTATTATTTAGACAAATTAACAAATTTCAATCTGACAATTTTACCAGAGAGTTAGAAAGGGCATATTGCGCTTCTGCCTTCTCACACCACGAGACAGGTTCGTGGCTTTGAGTGTAGTGATTTCGGTTTCGATACGCGTTACTGCCGTATTTAGCCTACTTAATTTACGTTCGTCAGTCAGGTTCACAATAAAAAATATTCGGTGAAAATTACTTCATATTATATTGCAACTAGAATAAACTTGAGAACAGTTGACAAAAAAACTAAATACCTTAACTTCAAAGTGTTATTCGGCTACCCGATGATGCGCTTCCAGAGACGCTAATGAGATGACTCCACAGGGCGGGAGATACGCGGCGTGATTGACAGCTTTGACACCAAATGGATATACTTGAAAATCAGATGACGTGTTTCACAACTTTTCATTGGTCAATTAGGTTCATGACGCATACTGTATACGGAAATGAACCTGGACATTCTATCATCGTAAAATCTCAAAATCGGCAAAAATGGACACGCGCGGTTTTCATCGGACAGCAACGATATGTACTTAAAATACGTAACACTTCATAGTATGCTAGTCCAAACCTTTGCTAAATAAAGTGAGTTAAAGCGATCCTGACTCTGCAGACTTTTTCCAAAAGAACACGGCACGTGTTGCTTCAGTGTAACAAGGGACAACTGTGTGGTCACAGATTTTGAGGACGGAAACAGCATTTCTGTGCCAACAGATCTCACATTGCACACTGTCTGTGTTGCACTGGACAGTGTATATGGAGGGTCTGTTTGACATCCCGTGTCCCTGCGTGTTACACCGGTCAGGCTCTGCTGTGATGTACTCTATTAAAAAGACAAATTGTACTTTAGTTCTCAAACATGGTGTGTTTGCTTTTAAAAACCCTTTGGTCCTTACACACTCTGCAACATTTTTTTTTTTTATTTAGCCTTTATTTAACCAGGTTAGTCAATAATTATGCTCAATAAGCAAGTTTGATGACAATTAGTATTTTGCATGCACACATGCATGCAGGTTAAGTCTTTGGAGGCTGGAATTACTCTCCTCTATCAGCTCCATTGTGTTCAATTAGCATACTACATACACTGAATAGCTTGTAATTAGCATGCATGCATGCTGGTGACACATTTGGGGGTAAGTCACATACTGAGATGGACCACAACACTCCTGTCTATCTTATTTATTTGGTAAAAACACGGTTAAAAAAATCACTGCATTGAGGAGTGCATAATCACGGTGCACAGCAGACAAATGTAGCTACTTGTAGTCTATATGTACTCTATCCACGGACACTTTTATCCGAATGACGCATAATAAACACAAGTCGGACAGTTGATAAAATGTTACTTACAACTTGAGCTTTGACTCTTCAACACGGCTGAGGATTGTTGGAACAGAGCCATCAGTGAGCACCAGCTGAGTTGCTAATCCAACCGTGCATTGGCCTAGGTTTGTGAAAGAGTCCGGTAGGAAGTGCTGTTGACAAACCAGCAGGTTATTCAGTTGTTGGCCGGGAATCAGCAGATCTACCCACTTTTGCCTGGTACTTGGGTCTTTCGGAAAACGAAATAAATTAAATAAGTTTCCCTCACAACCAAAAAAATATTTTATGGGAGGAGAAGGCATTGTTCCACAAACGTGCAAAGCTACACTGTGAAGTGAAAAGTGTGGACTTGGAGCGCGCGCGGGCACATTTGACCAGGCATATGGGGGCGCGGCAGGAGTACGTCTACGTAGATGTTTCCCGGAAATGTGAACAAGTGAATCGCAAAAGTTGATCCGAGTGTTTAGCGCTCTGCACAGCCACCCCAGACTGTCAGCAGGGAACACGTCGAAATGCATGTACGTCATCATTTGACACTTTAGTATGGTTAAACATGACTATCAATCATTATAACGACGTTTATAGGTCATAAAAGTCGAAAAAGCATAATAGGTCCCCTTTAACAATAGGTTCTCCGGGGCTGCAGCTGGATACTATTGACATAGCCACTAGGAAGGAGGATCGAATCGAACACGCACGCTGCAATAACTACTCCAGCCACAGATTGCGGCACCTTTAGACAAGTGAGGAGGGCGGAGCCAATACGCCCGCAGGCCACGCCCACTTCACATAGGCCACGCCTACTTGATACTAACCAGAGCGGGAGTCTGATTTGAGCTCAGAATCATAGTCAGACCCTTGAAGTAGCTCGATGGTATTGTTCTCCACGCGTGTTAGATACAATTCCCTCCATTTTGCTTCATAGTTACATACCGAAATACATTGACAGATAGAGTGAGTTAAAAGGATATACTATCTATGGAACACATATGTATCGTTTCAGGGATACAATGCCTTTTCCACCAAGCACATAAGGTGTTAATGGGAACATGTCAGACATCTCTGAAGGCTCTAGCACTTTCACAGTGCTTGTTTTCTCAAGGATAAAGCTCCTGAGATGTTCAACCGACCAAGCAATCAAGCTTTTCACAATGAATAGAAGTGTGCCCTTCACTACAACTATTTGGATTAACTCCAAAATCGGTGAGACCACCTGTTGATCCATTAGTCAGAACCATTCCAACTGCATACTTTATGCCAATGTACACCTCATTGTTGGCTATTTGGATATGCATATCAGTGGGGAATTTATCTTGTAGTGCTTTCTGGATCTCTTCTCTTAGCACAGCAACATCTACTATAGATCAAATCAAATCAAAATCAAATCAAATTTATTGTCATTTTGTTGATTGAACAACAAAACGAGAAGGCGTTTCTCACGGATCAAGATCAAACATACATTTCAAACAAACAAACAAACGTCCCAATGATTAATAAATAAATAAATAATAAATAAAGTCCAGTGAGAAGATCTGGGACGCTGGTGCATTGAGCATCCTGACAGTTTGAGGTAGGAAGCTGTTCCGCAGCCTGGTGGTGGAGCATCTTAAGCTGCGATGTGTGGCCTGCAACACAGGTCTCACAACACTGGGATCATGTTGGTTGTATGCTGATCAGCTGATGCTTCATAGCCATTGATAGAAGATTGTTTAAAAAGCTATGATTGTGCCGGACAATACGCTTAAAAAGGCTATGTTTAGCCTGTTACGTATTTTAAGCACAAAAGCTGCCCACACATAGCCACTAGGAAGCAGGATCGAACACACAAGCTGCATTACCCCCACATAGCCACTAGGAAGCAGGATCGAACACACAAGCTGCATGACCCCCACATAGCCACATGGGAGCAAGATTGAACACACGAGTTGCATTACCTCCACATAGCCACATGGGAACAGGATTGAACGATAGTTATGATATTATAACTCTAGTTCTACGATTGTAGGCGTACCCGTCTAGGCTTCGCCATATGGGCTTGTCCTGTGTGCGTGCTTGCGCGCACCGAACATTTCAACTGTACCAATCAACGTGGGCACCGCCCACATTTCCCACGGCACCGTGTATATAAGGCGGCGCATATCGCAGCCCATCCTCCACGCTAATCTTTCAGCATTTGGAGGGTACAGCAGGTGGGAAACTAGACAGCTACGCCTACAATCGTTCTATTTCTTGCATTGTAGGTTATGACGTCTAGGTTTCGCCTCATGGGCTAAGGCAGGGGTGTCCAAACAGGGATGGCCACCACTACATTCTAGAACACGAATACATTTCGGACACATTTGCTGTTTAAGAAATGTCTTACCATGAAGTAGGTTTCGGACATTTGCTGTTTAAGAAATGTTTCTTGAAATGAAGTAGGTTTGGGACATTTGCTGTTTAAGAAATGTCTCCTAAAATAAAAGTACATTTCGGACACATTTGCTGTTTAAGAAATGTCTTACCATGAAGTAGGTTTGGGACATATTCTGTTTAAGAAATGTTTCTTGAAATGAAGTAGGTTTGGGACATTTGCTGTTTAAGTAATGTCTCCTAAAATAAAAGTACATTTCGGACACATTTGCTGTTTAAGAAATGTCTTACCATGAAGTAGGTTTCGGACATTTGCTGTTTAAGAAATGTCTCCTAAAATAAAAGTACATTTCGGACACATTTGCTGTTTAAGAAATGTCTTACCATGAAGTAGGTTTCGGACATTTGCTGTTTAAGAAATGTTTCTTGAAATGAAGCAGGTTTGGGACATTTGCTGTTTAAGAAATGTCTCCTAAAATAAAAGTACATTTCGGACACATTTGCTGTTTAAGAAATGTCTGACCATGAAGTAGGTTTGGGACATATGCTGTTTAAGAAATGTTTCTTGAAATGAAGTAGGTTTGGGACATTTGCTGTTTAAGAAATGTCTCCTAAAATAAAAGTACATTTCGGACACATTTGCTGTTTAAGAAATGTCTTGCCATGAAGTAGGTTTCGGACATTTGCTGTTTAAGAAATGTCTCCTAAAATAAAAGTACATTTCGGACACATTTGCTGTTTAAGAAATGTCTTACCATGAAGTAGGTTTGGGACATATGCTGTTTAAGAAATGTTTCTTGAAATGAAGTAGGTTTGGGACATTTGCTGTTTAAGAAATGTCTCCTAAAATAAAAGTACATTTCGGACACATTTGCTGTTTAAGAAATGTCTTACCATGAAGTAGGTTTCGGACATTTGCTGTTTAAGAAATGTCTCCTAAAATAAAAGTACATTTCGGACACATTTGCTGTTTAAGAAATGTCTTACCATGAAGTAGGTTTGGGACATATGCTGTTTAAGAAATGTTTCTAGAAATGAAGTAGGTTTGGGACATTTGCTGTTTATGAAATGTCTCTTGAAATGAAGAAAGTAGGTTTGGGACATTTGCTGTTTAAGAAATGTCTCCTAAAATAAAAGTACATTTCGGACACATTTGCTGTTTAAGAAATGTCTTACCATGAAGTAGGTTTGGGACATATGCTGTTTAAGAAATGTTTCTTGAAATGAAGAAAGTAGGTTTGGGACATTTGCTATTTAAGAAATGTCTCCTAAAATAAAAGTACATTTCGGACACATTTGCTGTTTAAGAAATGTCTTACCATGAAGTAGGTTTGGGACATATGCTGTTTATGAAATGTCTCTTGAAATGAAGAAAGTAGGTTTGGGACATTTGCTGTTTAAGAAATGTCTCCTATAATAAAAGTACATTTCGGACACATTTGCTGTTTAAGAAATGTCTTACCATGAAGTAGGTTTGAGACATTTGCTGTTTAAGAAATGTCTCCTAAAATAAAAGTACATTTCGGACACATTTGCTGTTTAAGAAATGTCTTACCATGAAGTAGGTTTGGGACATATGCTGTTTAAGAAATGTTTCTTGAAATGAAGTAGGTTTGGGACATTTGCTGTTTAAGAAATGTCTCCTAAAATAAAAGTACATTTCGGACACATTTGCTGTTTAAGAAATGTCTTACCATGAAGTAGGTTTCGGACATTTGCTGTTTAAGAAATGTCTCCTAAAATAAAAGTACATTTCGGACACATTTGCTGTTTAAGAAATGTCTTACCATGAAGTAGGTTTCGGACATTTGCTGTTTAAGAAATGTTTCTTGAAATGAAGTAGGTTTGGGACATTTGCTGTTTAAGAAATGTCTCCTAAAATAAAAGTACATTTTGGACACATTTGCTGTTTAAGAAATGTCTTACCATGAAGTAGGTTTGGGACATATGCTGTTTAAGAAATGTTTCTTGAAATGAAGTAGGTTTGGGACATTTGCTGTTTAAGAAATGTCTCCTAAAATAAAAGTACATTTCGGACACATTTGCTGTTTAAGAAATGTCTTACCATGAAGTAGGTTTCGGACATTTGCTGTTTAAGAAATGTTTCTTGAAATGAAGTAGGTTTGGGACATTTGCTGTTTAAGAAATGTCTCCTAAAATAAAAGTACATTTCGGACACATTTGCTGTTTAAGAAATGTCTTACCATGAAGTAGGTTTGGGACATATGCTGTTTAAGAAATGTCTTGCCATGAAGTAGGTTTCGGACATTTGCTGTTTAAGAAATGTCTCCTAAAATAAAAGTACATTTCGGACACATTTGCTGTTTAAGAAATGTCTTACCATGAAGTAGGTTTGGGACATATGCTGTTTAAGAAATGTTTCTTGAAATGAAGTAGGTTTGGGACATTTGCTGTTTAAGAAATGTCTCCTAAAATAAAAGTACATTTCGGACACATTTGCTGTTTAAGAAATGTCTTACCATGAAGTAGGTTTCGGACATATGCTGTTTAAGAAATGTTTCTTGAAATGAAGTAGGTTTGGGACATTTGCTGTTTAAGAAATGTCTCCTAAAATAAAAGTACATTTCGGACACATTTGCTGTTTAAGAAATGTCTTGCCATGAAGTAGGTTTCGGACATTTGCTGTTTAAGAAATGTCTCCTAAAATAAAAGTACATTTCGGACACATTTGCTGTTTAAGAAATGTCTTACCATGAAGTAGGTTTGGGACATATGCTGTTTAAGAAATGTTTCTTGAAATGAAGTAGGTTTGGGACATTTGCTGTTTAAGAAATGTCTCCTAAAATAAAAGTACATTTCGGACACATTTGCTGTTTAAGAAATGTCTTACCATGAAGTAGGTTTCGGACATTTGCTGTTTAAGAAATGTCTCCTAAAATAAAAGTACATTTCGGACACATTTGCTGTTTAAGAAATGTCTTACCATGAAGTAGGTTTGGGACATATGCTGTTTAAGAAATGTTTCTAGAAATGAAGTAGGTTTGGGACATTTGCTGTTTATGAAATGTCTCTTGAAATGAAGAAAGTAGGTTTGGGACATTTGCTGTTTAAGAAATGTCTCCTAAAATAAAAGTACATTTCGGACACATTTGCTGTTTAAGAAATGTCTTACCATGAAGTAGGTTTGGGACATATGCTGTTTAAGAAATGTTTCTTGAAATGAAGAAAGTAGGTTTGGGACATTTGCTATTTAAGAAATGTCTCCTAAAATAAAAGTACATTTCGGACACATTTGCTGTTTAAGAAATGTCTTACCATGAAGTAGGTTTGGGACATATGCTGTTTATGAAATGTCTCTTGAAATGAAGAAAGTAGGTTTGGGCATTTGCTGTTTAAGAAATTTCTCTTAAAATAAAACTACATTTCGGACACATTTGCTGTTTAAGAAATGTCTTACCATGAAGTAGGTTTGGGACATTTGCTGTTTAAGAAATGTCTCTTAAAATAAAGAAATGTGTTTGTGATACTTATTTTTGTTTATGGAATTATTTTAAATAAAAATTAACAAACAACGACCAGTTTGCAAATGTTTTACTTATTAGAAAAAAGAACAGAACAGAACATGAATAAATATGAACAAATGAAACAACAACATGAACATGAACATGAAACAAGATGAACAAATGAACTACTACAGTATATACAAGTGAACAGGCAAGTGAACTGGGGTCAGGAAGGGTTCACAGTCTCTTGATGAACACGCGGCAACTCTTTTTTGGAGAAATCCCCCTTTTCTCCTTCACCCTCTGGGCCATCCTCTGCGTGGCAGATGGCCGAAGCCTCCTCCTCATGGAGCCAGGAGGAGCGGGGGAGGAGGAGGAGCCTGCAGCAGGAGCAGAGGAGGAGGAGGAGCAGCCTGCAGCAGGAGCAGAGGAGGAGGAGGAGGAGCAGCCTGCGTGAGGAGCGGAGGAGGAGGAGCCTGCAGCAGGAGTGGAGGAGGAGGAGCCTGCAGCAGGAGCGGAGGAGGAGCCTGCAGCAGGATCGGAGGAGGAGGAAGCAGATGAGGGCTCTCGCTGTGCAAGGCGGACGAAGAGGTCCCTCATCTGCTTCGCCCTTGAAAGGTTCTTATGGAGCGCGTAGAAGCGCTCCTGGGTTCTGATGTCGCGGCACATGAAGTCCCCTAGGCTCCTGCGTACCTCGGCGTCGTTGGTCTCAAAGTTCTACAAACAAAGAAAAAGAGGGGCATTTACAAACCAGAATGTGCGTAACGGAAGCAAAATGCACCAAATTGACCAATTCCTCATCACGTGTTTTGATACTCACGTATGTGGCCACGGCCGACCTGATGTCCATTAGACTCGGGGAGCCGGGGAGGCCCATCTCCCCCCAAGCTCGTCGAAAATATTTAATCAGGTCCTTCGGCTCCCCCTTGCCGAAGGACGTAAAAAAAAACTTGTTTTGCGGCACGGAGCGCAGCCGCAGGCGGAGCCACTCCCGGCACCAGGCGTACTCGCCGGCCTCGAGGTACACCTGGGCCACCCCAAATTTACGCACCGTCTTGTGCTCCATGACCTGCAGAAGACAAAGTATGACAGGAGGCAGAGATGTCAGCCAATTCCCAAGTGTGCAAAGGCCGCCCCCCCTGTTTTTAATGTAGAAAAGGACCCGAGGTGAGTAAAAGCATACTTACATTAATGAGGTAGCCCGTGTCCTCGTCCCCGATCGCGTCCTGCACCTCCCTGACCCTCATCCGGGTCAGCACCCCCGACCTGTGCCCGTAGATTGAGGAAAGGTAGGCCACCAGGTACCCAAAGAACCGGGTCCCTGGGGGGCGCCGCTTTCATGTCCGCTGTAATGAGTTAAAGAGAGAAAAGGAAAATGAGACTTTAAGCTTTTTTGAGAGAGACTCACCGAGGAGAGAGAGAGACTCACCGAGGAGAGAGAGAGAGAGACTCACCAAGGAGAGAGAGAGAGAGAGAGAGAGAGAGAGAGAGACTCACCGAGGAGAGAGAGAGAGAGAGAGAGAGAGAGAGAGAGAGACTCACCGAGGAGAGAGAGAGAGACTCACCGAGGAGAGAGAGAGACTCACCGAGGAGAGAGAGAGAGAGAGAGACTCACCGAGGAGAGAGAGAGACTCACCGAGGAGAGAGAGAGAGAGAGAGAGAGAGAGAGAGAGAGAGAGAGAGAGAGAGAGAGAGAGAGAGAGAGAGAGACTCACCGAGGAGAGAGAGAGAGAGACTCACCGAGGAGAGAGAGAGACTCACCAAGGAGAGAGAGAGAGAGAGAGACTCACCGAGGAGAGAGAGAGACTCACCGAGGAGAGAGAGAGAGAGAGAGAGAGAGAGAGAGAGAGAGACTCACCGAGGAGAGAGAGAGAGAGACTCACCGAGGAGAGAGAGAGACTCACCGAGGAGAGAGAGAGAGAGAGAGACTCACCGAGGAGAGAGAGAGACTCACCGAGGAGAGAGAGAGAGAGAGAGAGACTCACCGAGGAGAGAGAGAGACTCACCGAGGAGAGAGAGAGACTCACCGAGGAGAGAGAGAGAGAGTCTCACCGAGGAGAGAGAGAGAGAGACTCACCGAGGAGAGAGAGACTCACCGAGGAGAGAGAGAGAGAATCACTGAGGAGAGAGACTCACCGAGGAGAGAGAGAGAGAGAGAGAGAGAGAGAGAGAGAGAGACTCACCGAGGAGAGAGAGAGACTCACCGAGGAGAGAGAGAGAGAGAGAGAGACTCACCGAGGAGAGAGAGAGACTCACCGAGGAGAGAGAGGGAGAGACTCACCGAGGAGAGAGACTCACCGAGGAGAGAGTGAGAGACTCACCGAGGAGAGAGAGACTCACCGAGGAGAGAGAGAGAGAGACTCACCGAGGAGAGAGACTCACCGAGGAGAGAGAGAGAGAGAGAGACTCACCGAGGAGAGAGAGAGACTCACCGAGGAGAGAGGGGATCTTTTCTTTGGCCATCACCTGGCACTTGGCCAGGTCCTCCTTGGCCACCAGTCTCAATAGTTTGCCCTGTTTCACCAGGGACTGGTGGCCAAGGACGTTCCGGTTCAAGTCCTTCAATAGCTTCCTTAACTCCCGGGTGACCATGACCAGCTGGCCGTTGGTCACCCGGGAGTATTTAGCTGGGGTGTCCCGGAAATATTCCAAAAAGGAGATGGCCTGGCCCACGTGTAACACGATGGTTGTCGGGGCCAGGCCAGCCGCTCTCAGGGCAGCAGGGTAGCTGTAGAAAGAGCAGGCTGTAATTAGTCTCAGTCATATGTTTTGAGTACTACTTCATCATTATCATCATCAAAAATTCACTACTTACGTCTTTATGAGGGGGATGTTGAACAAAAACTCCCAACTCCAATATTTGATCGAAGGCCAGCCGAGCGTCAGGTATTTCAGGAACACCTTTTCTCGGCTGGCCTTCGACACGCTGTTTTGAACCATTTTGGGGGTCCCTTCCGGGCAGAAAAGGTAGGCCCCGTACTCCTCCAGGTAAGTGTCTGTAAAGATGCAACACATGATGAGGAATGTAGCGTGAAAACACTCGACACACCTGCACAAATACACAATGTGTTATTTCTTACCCATGGAGGTCCCAAACGTAATTTTCCTAATTGTTGAGCCCCTGCTCTTCCCTTTGAGCAGGGACATCAACACCCGTGAGGCCGACTGCGCGAAAAACAAACATAATTAACACCACTTTTGTATGACCGCATTTCCTCATTGGTTCTACACTTGGTAAAGATTTGTAAAATTATTGATGAACTAATCCATCCCACTCACCACATCCCTGGTGCCTCCTCCTCCTCCATCCTCCTCTTCCTCCTCCTCCTCCTCCTCCTTCTCCTCCTCAGCAGCAGCAGCAGCTTCATTTGACATCTTGCTTTTTTTCTGGGTAGAGAGAAAAACAATAACAAGACATGATTAAGTTACATACTTTGGCCTTGGGCAACATGATTATGTATTACACTAATCAATTATCTTCTCACCCCAAGAGTGCCAAATGGCAGTTTTCTACGGACCGCTTTCCGGGTGTGCTTCTCCTGCTGCTGCTCCTCCTCCTCCTCCTCCTCCTCCTTGGTGGCTGTGGCCGGGGCCGGGGCTTCCTCCTCCTCCGTGGCGGCTGTGGGCGGCTGTGGGCGGCTCCGTGGCGGCTGTAGGGCTTTCTCCTCCTCCGTGGAGGCTGTGGGCGGGGCTTCCTGCTCTGGGGATGAAGGCTCCTCCTCCTCCTCCGGGGCCGGTATTGGGGCTGGGGCTGGGGCTCTGGGCGGGGCTTCCTGCTCTGGGGACGAAGGCTCCTCCTCCTCCTCCTCCTCCTCCTCCGGGGCTGGGGCTGGGGCTCGGGATGGGGCTGGGGCTGCCTCTGCGGAGAGGAAAAAACAAACAGCAAGAGAAAACAGGACTGCAAATTAATGACACTGTAATGTAATTTATTGAAATAAATTGTTCATGGAAAGAATGCCTAATTGCTATGTATTTTCACTCACGGCACGAACGTCTGCTACCTCTCGCTCCAGCTCGCGGACCCGGAGGCGGGCATTGACGCATGTGCGCTTCTGGCACATGATCAGTCCCGCCTCCGGGTCAGTCTGCTCCGCCTGGTGCTGTTCCAGGTCCAGCACGCTGACCATAGGTGGATCGGGAGAAGTGGCCCTCAAGGCCGCCAGCTTGCTAAGAGCTGCAGCTCGCTTGAGGGCCTTGATCTCCCGATCCACACTTTGGCCACTCAGGTTGCTGTGCTGCGACTGCAGATGCTTCTCCAGGTTTAACAGATGTGAAGAACACCCGGGAAGGGGAAGGGGGCAGGGTCCGGCGGGGATCAAAGTCCTGCCTGTCGCCAGGTGGTTGAGGATCAGTCTCTCCTGCGTGTTCTTTAGCAAATGGACCTCCCTGAGGTGCCTCGCGACAGTGTGGATGATCTTCCCACAGAGGGGACACTCCCCAATGTCCTTGGGTTTGGTCATCTGTAAAAGTCATGAGATATTAGTTACATTCGTAATTGATTAACTAAACTAGATAACAATTGTATATTTGTTATAATGAATTAAAGCTCACTCTCTTTGTAGCTCACGCTCCGATATTGTTCAATAATTAATAATGCAATAATAGTAATAACAACCGGAGATTCAATCCATCTCGGAGTACAGGCTGAGGCCTGTGCGCACTTGTGCGTAATGGCGCAGTAACAACCAAACGGAGATTCCGTCCATAGCAGAGGACGGAGAGCACACACGTAATAACAGTGTGTGTCATTGTTCACTTACATTTGACTCTGCTTGTTTAACTTGATGAATTAAAGATCAGATCACATACAGGCATTTGACGGCACTATCACGTAAATTGGTTAACTTGTGTGTTTGTAATCACGGATGAAGCTCACAAACTAAGCTGATGCACCGATATTGTTCAATAATTCGGCCTAATAATGCAATAATAATAATAACAACCGGAGATTCAATCCATCTCGGAGTACAGGCTGAGGCCTGTGCGCACTTGTGCGTAATGGCGCAGTAACAACCAAACGGAGATTCCGTCCATAGCAGAGGACGGAGAGCACACACGTAATAACAGTGTGTGTCATTGTTCACTTACATTTGACTCTGCTTTTTTAACTTAATAGTTGGCGATCGTTGTGTGTATGTGTCTCAGACGCTGCTTACAAGTTACACCTGACTTCTGCGCACCTCTGTCGGCTTTATAAAGGCTGACCAGTGACCACACACCCGGGGGCGCGGCTAGGGCCCACGCAACTAACACGTAATCGCGTGAACGGATTAACTTGTACATCTGTAATAATTAATTAATCCTCACCAAATAGTAAGGTTAAACTACGGTGCCCCTCTGGTGACATGGGTGAATATTAATTAATTCGTGGCCATAGAATAATAATTCGTAATTTATAGAAGCAGCAGCAGCGCCGTTGTGCGAATGAGAACCTTGTCGACTCAATCAACATATGGTCGCGAGGGAGCACTCGTTTGTTTTTATAATAACACTATTTGGCAGGCACGTTGTAACTATTGCAGCCCTATCCAACACGGCAGTAGACTGGTTAGAATCATAGGTTAACCATTGATACCGGATACTGCCCGATGCAACATCGTATCTCCTGCCTGGTGCTGCTTGGCGCAGCATTGTGGTTTTATCTCATGTTCATGGCGTTCCCGCAGCATAGCACGCACTGTCATCGGTTCAAATACACATGAGCTGGGTGTTCACATCAATCAAAAGCAATTCCACAATAAAAAAAAAGATGCCAGCTGGGTGTTCATGTGATCGGCGATCGTGTCTGCCTATTACAGAACAGCTGGTGGCGTTCAGAGCGCACAATCTAGGTCTACTGTAGGCTACTGACGAAAACCACACGATATAGGCCTACACATACTACTACTTATATTTAGTAACACTATTTATTAATTTAGGCTATTTGGCTGCTCCAACTCGAGTCAGCCCAGCCAGGCGATAGTTAAGTCTCGGGTTTCAACTCGGCATTTCCTACGTGTACATCTGTAATAATTAATTAATCCTCACTAGGAAGCTGACACACCGTTATTGTTCAATAATTGATAATGAAATAATAATATTAAACAGAGATTTTGTCCATAGCAGAGGACATGCCCTACGGAGAGCACACACACACACACGCACACACACACATATACCGAATAACGGTATAATAACGGTCTATTTATAAACTGCAAAGAATTCAAGTCTTGCACTAAGTATTCATTTGTTTTAGAAAGGTTTAGGGTTTTATAGTAACTTTTATTTATTAAATGAATTCTCAAGTCTCAAGTCATAACCGTCAAGTCGAGTCTTTAAACAGCGTCAGCCAAGCGACTCTCGGGGCAAGTCATGTGACTCTTGAGGAATGTGACTCCCATTCCCCATGTCTGGTACGCTCCTTCTACCAGAGACGATTCTTGTCTCTGGTAGTTCAAGTAGTTCAAGTCATGCACTCGGTATTAAATTGTTTTAGAAATGTTTAGGGTTTTATAGTAACCTTTATTTAGTAAATGAATTCATTAAATGAATGAATAAATTAATAAAAAGTCTCCCGTGTGATTTCCTGAAAACTGTCTACTCTTCAATTAATTAATCACGAAGACATTAAGGTAGGGGTCTGAAACTGCAGTATGGTGCACGGGACACCACAGGCAATCCCCTCGCAGAGTTTCAGAGCCGTGCGGCCTTCCCGAGGGTCGTAGGTCAGCCGTGACCTTTGACGGCGCCGACCCCGTGCGTGACTCTCTATTTCAGCATAATTCCTAAACGCTTTGAGCCGGCGGTCTGAAAACCGGGTGGTCGTCTCAGGAGATAAGGCTCATCCACCGTGACGAGTTTCAGAGCCGTGCGGCCTTCCCGAGTGTCAAAGGTCAGCCGTGACCTTTGGCGGCGACGACCCCGTGACTGTCTATTTCAGCATAATTCCTAAACGCTTTGAGCCGGCGGTCTGAAAACCGGGTGTGCGTCTCAGGAGCTGAGGCTCATCCACGGCAAAGAGTTTCAGACCCGTGCGGCCTTCCCAAGTGTCAAAGGTCAGCCGAAGAAAATTGCAGAGGCATTTGAATGGAGAGAAAATGACCTAAAATGGAGCGAGGCCTAAAAGGTCACACGGGGTCGGGAAAGCTTTCCGAGACTCATTTCTGCCTGATTTTTGACAATGTCGTGCGCCAAAGGACCTTCAGCTAGGATATCTTTGCCACGTTGCGATACGACCACCACAGAGCTACTTGGCTTCGCTGAAGGTCTACCGGGCCGGGACTCTGGCAGACTGACCAGGGCCTCTCGGGAGGGCCGCAGACCAAATTTAAAGCCGTTCGGTCCATTTCTGCGGCAACAGTGAACACTCAAAGGGAGGAAAAGGCGAGCGATCAAAGCCCCGCCCTTCGAAAAGTACAGGTCCGAGCGGCACGGTTCAGACGTCCCTCCGCTCGTCCAGAGGCCCCCAATGACATATAAAAAATTCAGGCTCCTGTGACCTCTAGAAAAGAAAATCCTCCGAAGCCAACTCAGACCAAAGGGTGTCAGAGCCCACGGGTCTGACGGCTTCTGTGTGGATTTTAGGGGAAAAGGCTCTATTTCGGCATAATTCCTAAACGCTTTGAGCCGGCGGTCTGAAAACCGGGTGGTCGTCTCAGGAGATAAGGCTCATCCACTGTGACGAGTTTCAGAGCCGTGCTGCCTTCCCGAGTGTCAAAGGTCAGCCGTGACCTTTGACGGCGCCGACCCCGTGTGCGTGACTGTCTATTTCAGCATAATTCCTAAACGCTTTGAGCCGGCGGTCTGTAAACCGGGTGGTCGTATCAGGAGATAAGGCTCATCCACCGTGACGAGTTTCAGAGCCGTGCGGCCTTCCCCAGGGTCGTGGGTCAGCCGTGACCTTTGACGGCGCCGACCCCGTGCGTGACTCTCTATTTCAGCATAATTCCTAAACGCTTTGAGCCGGCGGTCTGAAAACCGGGTGGTCGTCTCAGGAGATAAGGCTCATCCACCGTGACGAGTTTCAGAGCCGTGCGGCCTTCCCGAGTGTCAAAGGTCAGCCGTGACCTTTGGCGGCGACGACCCTGTGACTGTCTATTTCAGCATAATTCCTAAACGCTTTGAGCCGGCGGTCTGAAAACCGGGTATGCGTCTCAGGAGCTGAGGCTCATCCACGACAAAGAGTTTCAGACCCGTGCGGCCTTCCCAAGTGTCAAAGGTCAGCCGAAGAAGATTGCGGAGGCATTTGAATGGAGAGAAAATGACCTAAAAGGCGAGCGATCAAAGCCCCTCCTTTCGAAAAGTACAAGTCCGAGTGCCACGGTTCAGACGTCCCTCCGCTCGTCTAGAGCCCCCGGACGACATATTAAACATTCAGGCTCCTGCGACCTCTAGAAAAGAAAATCCTCCAAATTCAGGCTCCTGCGACCTCTAGAAAAGAAAATCCTCCGAAGTCAACTCACAGACCAAAGGGTTGAAAAAAAATAAATAAATAAAAATCTTTAAAAAAATTATATATATATATATATATAAAAAAATATATATAAAATTATATATAAAAAAAAAAGAGACGACTTCCGGTTTTCCCCGGACGACTTCCGGTTTTATTCCGGACGACTTCCGTTTTTTCCCCTCCAGATTATCGACTTCCGGTTCTTTCCGGACGACTTCCGTTTTTTTTCCCCTCCAGATTATCGATTATCGGCGACCCTCTGACCCATCTTGGTCAATGCTGCCACCTTTTGGAAAAGTTATGCAGTGCAGGCCAGCGTACCCCAGACTGAGCCCGGTACCCAATTCTGAATCCAGATCGGGCACCGTCATGTCCCGTTCTGAAACGTGCCCCAAATTTGGGGGCCCCTTTTCATTTGGGGTCGGGTTTCGCAGAAAGTATACCGAAAACGGAGCGCTGGGGATGCCGAAAATGAACCTTTCCCTCAGGCTTCCTTGGGAAAGCCTGGCTCGACAGACGCAACTCGCAATCAGAGTTAAATGGTACCACAACGCTAACTTTAGATTAAATTAGTTTCCACTTTAGGTTCAATGCGCGTTCACACAAAAGGGGCGTTTATCGCGTCATTTGACTCACCCTTTTGAAAAATCTATCGAGCGAGAGCGGTGTATTTCACCCAAGGCGAGCAGTGTATTATTATGAACTCCTACGAGGAATTCAAAGTTCAAATCACAGCCAAGGGGAACACCGTTGCCCATAATATGGCTAGGGTGCTGGCAAAAAATAGCCGACCGTGTTAATTCGTAAGTGAAAAGATTCTGCATATTGTCTAAAGAATATCATGTAGCTATCATCATGCCATTTACCCCCATAGATGTGGTGCCAGCACGCTCCTACGAACATGGGGCCAAGTCAAAAATAAATATAAAAATATTATTCAATGTGGTAAGTTGTAAGCATCCATTTGAATAATTGCAGGTGAATCTAGCCTATGATTTGCAATGGCCTAGGCTCCAACCTTTAATCTCATGTTGATTACTTGTAGCAAATAAAAAGAAAACCCAAATTAATACGACTGGGAGGGGGACTTCTCCACCGCCCTTCACCACTTCGGAGGAGCTGGCTCTCGCCAATTAATAACGAAGGTCGGCCGATGATGGTAGGAGTGGAAGGGGGGATGTCCTCTGAACCCACTGCCTCGACATCCAAGGCATTTGAAATGAGAATGTATTCATGTATTGGCAATGGACATAAATAATTGTCTTGCTAATCAAATGTGAAATGATTAAGTGTAAATTAATGGTGTCATTTCTAGTTGAAGGTACAAACATTATTTTGGAGGAGCCGCTGACAATCAATCTCCAATCAGAGGTATATAAGTATCAAAGCAAAGTGTCACGTATCTTCTAAATGTTTAATCTTTGGAAAGAATGTCTAGGTTTCCCTAGATTCTTGGAGACTCTGTCGGCCTGTGACTCCAGGTCAACTATGGAGGAGATTTTTCATAACAATTCTCCCAGCTATAATATGAATTTGGAGAATAAAAAATGCCTAGGCCTAATTGTGTCACTGACATAGCGGTTATGTAAGGGATAATGGACAACACGGCACTTGACTATACAAGGTTAATGTACGTTGAACGTTGGGCCACCTTTGAACTTGAAACACAGACGCACTGCGCAACAGTAAGTGCACGGCTTCTTCGTGTAGCATTACCTACATACGGGCCAACAAGGACGATCAAATAACGAATACCCTCTGATGAGAATCTGTATCTCTAAAGAATATCGTCAGACAATGCCAGGGGATCGGTTCTGTCTCTCCAGAGAGACGCCTGTACGAATAGTGCACAGAGGTCCACGGGAACAACCAAAAATGGCGACGCCATTGTCGGAGGAGGGGCTAGGAAGCTGCGAACACGCCGATTTAAGTAGCCGATCTCCAGGTAGACTAAGCTGAAAAGCTGCTCCCGACCAGGTTTGGTTGCGAGCATAAGTCACCATGGTGATACAGCGACGCTTAAAGAGATTTAAGTGGTACAGCTAACCCAGGCTTTCAGCTCAACATATCTCGCTAACCCTCTAATCGAGCTTCGTAGTACAGGCCCCAGGTCCGCTGAACCAGACTTGTGAATGGAAGTTATAATTGCCTTTTTCCGGGGCACAGGAAATTCATTACTTCTGATGGAGCAGTTGACAACATGAGTCACTGGCACTTGAACAACAGAACTGTGTTTAATAATTTAAGAATCCTATCCAAAATAATCCTTGGCCTTAGCAGTAACTCCATTATATCTTTACCAATCTCGCTTTGATATAAATCTTTAATATGTTTGTATTTTAAGCACATAAGCTGCCCCCACATAGCCATTAGGAAGCAGGACCGAACATATAAGCCGTAAATACTGTACATAGCCACAAGGGGAGCAGGACCTTACTGAAGGCTGCAATAGCTACTCCATCCACAGAAGGCAGCACCTCAGACAGGTGAGGAAGCCGAGGCTAATACGTCACATAGGCCACGCCCACTTCACATAGGCCACGCCCACTTGACGGGCAATAGCGCGTGATTCAGTTGGAGAGGCCAGAGATCAATAGGTAACCGCGGAGTGAACCGGGCTTAAGCCCGGGGCTCATTGCTTTCCCCTTTTGAGTCAGCAATTAGTTGCATAAAGTAACAGGTTTTTGCCATACGTAACTTGGGGGGGACGATTCATGGCAGAGGCAGCCACTTATTTCACATAGCCATATTATGGGCAACCGTGTTCCCCTTGGCTGTGATTTGAACTTTGAATTCCTTGTAGGGGTTCATAATAATACACTGCTCGCCTTGGATGAAATACACCGCTCTCGCGCGATTTATTTTGCATAAGGGTGAGTCAAATGATGCGAGAAACGCCCCTTTTAGGTGAACGCGCATTGAACCTAAAGCGGAAAACCTGGTTCAACTAATTGAATCTAAAGTGAGCGTTGTGGTACCATTTAACTCTGATTGCGAGTTGCGGCTCTGTCGAGCCAGGTTTTCCCAAGAAAGCCTGGGTATGTTCAGCGATGTTCGTGGTATACCCCCCTGATTCATTCATTCACACATACTGTGGCAACCCGGCTCGGGGACTGGACCGCCTCCTCAAACAGCACGATTCTCTTTAGTTCTTAAGCCACAAAGACCCTTTTAATAATACAAAACAAGGATCTTTTACTTAAAATAACAAAAAGATAATTGGCGGGATCCACTGCCTGGTTCCAACGGCTGGTCTCTCCTCACACCCAAGCCAAGAGAGCCCTGAATGCGCCTTCGAGCATGCTGTTTCAGGCCACGTTTATACGTAGCAGGGTATTTATAGAAACGAATATCCCCCCCCCCTTTGTTTTCCAAAATAACACATTGTTTTCAAAAAAGTTGTCGTTTACATCAAAACGCATAAATACGCCGTCGAGCGCCATTATAACTATGCCAAACCTATGGGCGGTGTCACGTTAAAATTGTACCGGGGGCGAAAATTGTACCGGCCTACGTCATCCATACTAATCCATTCCAAACCTGCCTGGCAACAGACGATCGTGTCGAATGACGTTGAAGGTTCTTGAACATTCGCGAACTCGTTCATTGAGCGCGACAAGACAGATAACACTTATTTTACGAATTACATTTATTAGCGTTCCTAACTTTATATTTCTATTGTATTGCATTGTATTTATCTATTTCCCTACACAGTAATAGCTAAATGTTATGGGGATAACGTGAATAATAATAATAAAAAACATTTACCAGTTAGTAAAAACAAGTGTTATCTAGCGATCCGTTATCTGTATTATATTATTTCGTCTTCGGCAACATGAGCGCGAATGAAACCTGCCTGGCAACGGACAACCCCTTACGTAATCTGTTGTCCGTTGCCTGGCAACGGACAATTTATGACTTAGGCCGGTACAATTTTCACCCCCGGTACAATTTTAACGTGACAGAGGCAGTGTAGGGAGAAGGATAAAGCCATGCAAGCCAATATGAATCCTCAGAATCAACAACAACGAATAATGCGAGCGTCTTCCTGTAACAAACAAACTAAACATAGGGTGCTCATATGACGTTAAGCATTTCCTGGCGCATAATGTGACGCTTCAGAACCTAAAACCCTGTTTCTCCCTGTTGACACGACAACACATAACCAGCGTTTTCAGAAATCCCCACTTTGGCCGGAGTTTTTAGAAATGATCGTCTTCTGTGATAAAAATGGCGTTTTCGTGTAAATGAGAGGCCAAACCGCGTGGAAATATCTGCGTTTTCCCTTTGTGTAAACGGGGCCTAAGGTCTGCTCTCTCACTGGCCCTCAGGTGCTCTGCATCAAGTTGATTGGCAAGGCCTGGGTTTCCACAATACCTACTATCTAGAGTGCTATGAACACATTAGTAAATTACATAAATTACAATTATATACGTTCACAAATTCCCTTCCTTGGTCTGTTATAATTCTGTCAACAAGACCGAAGTCGAGGAGAATGTTTCCAATATTTCTGGACACCTCAACGGCTGTTTTGGTGCACGGGTTTTGCCATAACCCACTTAGTAAAAAGGTCTGTTGCTGTCAGAATAAATCTGCAACATAAAATGCATGCTATAAATGTAGTAATAATCGTTAATAGACATTCCATCCCTGTCAGACATTCCATCCCTAGTTTTCCTTTAGACCAAATCTTTTGCAATGACTATCTTTAAATGTGGTTATACATACATCAGCCATGCATAAGAGCTACCTTTTGCCCTTTGCGGTAGTGGGAAGCGGACCAATTAGGTCAACCCCAAGGACACTCGATGCCTTGCTAACATCAATTGAATGAAGGACAGGTGCCACAGTCTTCATCACCTCATGACGCTGACAGCAGGGACATTCATCAACCTTTAAAGCAGTCAAGTAAAGTTCCATCAAGATCTACTCATGAGCAGTGTTGGGAGTAACGCCTTACAAAAGTAATGTGATTACTGTAATGTATTACTTTTTGCGGCAATGTAAGGCATTACAAAAAAGGTAATATTTTTCTCTGTACAAATCTCAGTAACAATGCATTTGTAATCCGAAATAGGCCTATGTCACACTTCCTGCTTCCGGAACGCGTAGTAGGGTAATCCAACTTCCGGTCGCGTCCAGCAGCAACAACAATGGCAGCTCCCTTTCGCAGTTGTTCTTGTAGTGTACCGTGTTGCTCTACATCAGGACGTATACAGCCATACCTCAGCTTCCACGCTTTCCCGAAGGACAAAATAAATCTTGGTTGAGATATTTTTTTGCCCAGTACTGTCCTAACGTGCGAGTGATTCTAGACTGCACAGAAATCAGGTGTGAGGCACCCTCATCACTCACCCTCCAGTCTGAAACATTCTCCCACTACAAGAATACCAACACCTTCAAAGGTCTGATTGGCATTGCTTCATGTGGAGTTATCACCTTAATTTCTAAGCTAATTTCTAAGCTGTACACTGGTTCCATATCAGATAGAGAAATCACACAGCAGTCAGGAATCCTTAGTCTACTTCAGCCAGGAGATGCATGCATGGCTGACAAAGGCTTTGTTATCGACAAGATGCTTTCTGAAGTTGGGGCCACCCTCATAATGCCGCCATTTAAAAGAGGCGCCAGGTTAACCAGTGAGTATCGCCCAACTTAGAATCTTGGAGAGGGCCATCAGAAGGGTCAAAGAATATCATATCTGGGACAGAACCATTCCTCTGACTCTTTCAGGCTCTGTCAATCAGCTGTGGGTAAATTCTTGCTTGATGTCTAACTATCAAGGTCCTTTAGATGTTAAGGGTGATGTCCCAGTGTTACACATTAAAACACACATGACGTCACATGACTATTTTCAAACGTTTATTAATGTTCTTTGTTTACATTTAGCAGAAAGAAATTAAAATGGTGTGTGTGTGTGTTTGTGTCCGTCCGTCCTTTTCAAATGTTTATTTAATGTTTGTTTCCAGTTCTTTTTTTTAAATTTACATATATACACATTTACATTTAACAGAAAGAAATGAAATGTTCTGTGTGTGTTAGGCAAGGCAACTTTATTTAGCACTTTTCATACACAAGGGAAGACTCAAAGTGCTTCACATATAAACATTGTCATACAATAGATAAGTAAAAGAAAACATATGCAGAGAAATGAGTAAAATAGAAAGTTAAAGGCATTTTAGTATTAAAATAGAAAATAAAGGCAAAGTTAAAAAAGCTTTTTAGAAAGTGCAATGTATTTAAGATGTAGCAGAAAGCTAATGCAAACATAAAAGTCTTCAGGCTTGTTTTAAAGGTGCTCAGAGTGTGTTACCTTAAAACAAATGTTCAGGAATGTTCGTTTCCAATTCTTTGATTAAAATATTTACATATATACATTTAACAGAAATAAATAAATGGAATGGGGTGTGTGTATCCCCCGGCCATATTTACTTGGCATTCAGGAGGTATGTGTCCATGTATGTGCTCAAATAAAACACCTAACCCAAACCTTGGGTTTCCTGACCACAAGTTGGTCAATGGGTTCCGGGCGAATCCCCTGGAGCGAATCCCCTGGAGCAAAAAGAAAAAATATGTCAGCACATAAATCATAATGTCAGTGTAGCAACACTTAAGTCAGTGTTAGTCGCGTCTGTCTATATACAAGAACTTCGAATACTATTATTGAGTAGACTATACAGGATGTTTGGCTAGGCCTGAGGTATACACATAAACCTGTGTCCTTGGTCCACGTCTGCAGAACACTGGTGCACGACAGAGGTGTTGGCACGCTTTTCTCCCCTGTGAAGTGGTTGTCATGTGTCTGGAAGAGCAGATATAAAACAAAACATGACAATCTGCAACAGCAGACATGAAACAAAACATTATCATCTGCAACAGCAGATCTGGAGAAAGACAGAGCATTTTGGAACAGCAACAAGAAACCATAATAATAAAAAACACACAGACTGAACATGCAACTGAATCTGTGAAGGTCTGAAACCATGCTCTAGGCCAGGGCTATTCAACGTCCTTATCAAGTGGGCCGAAAAGGAAAACCACTGTGGGTTCATGGGCCACACAGAGTAAAACTACGTGAATGAATAGCTACAAATAAATCGTACTTAAAGTAGTGTTAACTTAATATATATAGTACTACTACATGGAATAAAAACTTGTCAGACGCATTCCTTCCTTCTTCACTTTTAATCGTGTCATTATAAAAGATTTTGTTCTCACATATTTTGGACACGTATTTAGAATTAAACAATGTTGTTTGAATCATCACAAAACAGAACTACCGTACATATGAGACATTTTGAGCCAGTGAGTCAGTGAGAAAGATTGCACTGCCTTGTTTGCCTCATCCTGAGACACTCATGCAGCTTCTCATAGGTCATGGAGCAACGTGCCCTTGTTCTGATGGCATTCATATGAGGAAAGCTAGACTCAAACGTATCGGTTGAGCCAAACATTGTCAGAATAAGAGATGCCAGTTCCTGATTGTGGGGTACTGATACTGGCTAGTATCACCGGCTACACACAGAAACCTGATTTGCATTCAACTATGTTTCTCCTTTATTTTATTTATTTTTTGCGTGGAACCTTGCGGGCCAGAAAAAAATTAAGAGGGGCCGCATTTGGCCCACGGGCCGCTAGTTGAATAGGCCTGCTCTAGGCTATCCATTATGCTACATATTACGAGGTGGGCCTGTTGTTTGAATCACAAAATGTAAATCTAATTAAAGTGGTCAGAAAGGTAGGCCTAAGTAACAGTCCCATTGATTCACAAAAGACTATGAAAAGCGTTTTTCTTCTGGGAACAGTAGCAGTTCGCCCGAACTGCTACTTCCAAATTAACTAAATCTGACACTGCAGTAAGAGGGAAAGATTAACACACCATACAGCAAAATGTATGGGCATTGGTAGTTTATGACAGCCACCCAGCCACTATGTTCTGACAGTAGCCTGGAGCTAATCTGACATACTATCGACACTTACATGTACGGTAGGCAGTGGCTACCTACCTATACCAAACCTCTTGGGGTTCGTCAGGCAAAGTTTCAGAGACACTCAAACTAAATATGTATTCCTACCAGTGTAAAAAAATATTTTGCGATTAATTAAAAAGGATACGTTTTAACTGACATGTATTACACTTAGTGCTATCTGTCACAGTCAAGCTACACAGTGTCAACAGATTTGAAACACTTACCTATGTAATTAAAAATGTACTTCTCCCAGAATAACTTATATCCTTTGCGTAGTTTAGATGTTTCGACACGTAAGTGCTGATTTACTATCCTTAGGACGTCGTCGTAGGACAATTTAGGTAGGTTGGAGAGACTTGGTCCAAAGGTATTGATCTGCCTCCGCCATGGTAAACAGCTTAGCTAAGCTAAGCGGAAGAGCAGTTACCCTACTCCGCGAGCTTCTTCCGGTCTTCAATTGTTCCGTGACATAGGCCTATTAACTGGTGTTAATGTTCAATGGTGACACTGACAAAAAATCCAACTTCCAAATCAACACATGTTCAATGCTGAGACTAATTCTTTAGTAAACAAATAAACTAAACTATAAACGAATTATAAATAAACTACAAGTATTTATAATTTGTCAAAATCAAAACATTGTCACAAACACACCAACATCTACAGGGTTTTATGTATATTCTATATATAATATGTGTTGAGATTGATTTGGCCATAATTATTCCTAATTAAAAATGTCACTTCATCACTAAACAAGACGATGAGACGGTCAACAATAAAGCATTTATTTATTAATACTGTAACATTGGAACATTTAAACATATCAACAATATGAACAAAACAACAATGGAACATATCAACAATGGAACACAAGTTAGCCAATTGGATCAGTTAAGTATGCATTAAATGCGTCAGTGGATGTGGGTGACATGTGTTGGTCATAGAACAAACTGTGGAGGTCCTCTTGCAAGAACAATTGCATTGAAAAGGGTACGGCGGGTTCGGGCTGTGTGCTCAGTGTCACTGCGCACACAAGTGACCTTGGTGTGGGCGGGGTCTCCGTGTCATGGCTGTGTGTGTTTCCAGGGCTGGGGGTGGCTGAAGAGGTGGCCTGTGCTGTTCCAGTGCTGCTATCAAGCTGTAGGGACACCGCGGCCTGCAGATGACTTACTAATAACTCCAACCCTTCCACTCTCTTCTCCAGTGCACTGCATGACATGCAGGAGTAGTAGACTGGATGGATGGCTGGTGTGGATGGGGAGGAAGCCAGAAATCCAGCGGCAACTGGTCCTGGAGAAGGTGGGGGAGGGGCCAATGGAGAGCACTTGGGGGTTGAGCGGGGTAGATCCAACCAAGACACCATCGAGCAAGTGGGCCTTGTTGCCCTCAGCTCCCCAAGCTTCACCACAACAAGCCGCACCAGGGATACTGGTGCGGCCTGTCTTTGCTGCCATGAATCGTCCCCCCCAAGCTGCCCCGTCCGGGTAGCGGGGAGGGTAAACTACTCGGGCCCTGTCTAACGGGGACAGGTCCTCGTAAAGGCCGATGAGCTCGTCTACCCTCCCCTCGGACAGGGCATGTTCGTGGCGCAGCCCCACTAAGGCCATGGCCAAGCGGACCACGGCCAGGTACCCTGGCTGGTTGTCTGGTCCTCGATACTCCTGCGAACACACGCTGACACGGAAAACAAGTGAAACGGACGCCACAGAGCTCAGCGTTTGATCGAGCGAGTCGCACTCACCTCAGCGGCCTGCTGAGGCTCTGGCGAGGACCGGCCGGGGGAGCGGGGCTCGGGGGGATCGGTCGGACGGGATGGCTCGGGCGCGGGTGCGTCAGCTGGATGCCCTGACCGCGGGTCCGTCCGAGGAGCGGTGAACTCGCCAGGCACGTGGAGGGTGAGGTCCTCCAACTCCTGCCGGCCTTCGGCGAGCTCGTCGTCCTCCTCGGTAGGTGTCTCGCCCGTTGGCACCGCCGAAGGTTTGCAGGAGGTCATCGATCAGCCGCTCGGTCGCCGCAGCTCCACGCGTGCGGCGACGGCAATGGAGAGCCATCTCCCTGCGGCTGACGTGCCTCCACACTCCGGCGTCGGACGAGAAGGTCATCCCCTGCGCCTCTAGCGTCCTCCTCTTGGCGTTGAGCAACCGGGCTGTGTCCTCTGGGTCCCACAGGAAGATACTGGCAGACAGCTGCTGCAGGAAGGGCTTGTACAGCTGGTGGCTCTCGGTTGTGACACCTGATGCGTAGCGACGAACAGCAGTCCCGGTCGACATAGAGGACGCGAGGCTGCGCTACCCCAGCGTCCCGGTACCGCCGCATTAACCCCGCGGCCATGGGCAACAGGCCACCCCCCTCGGTGGCCGTGAGCACGGACATTAGCACCTGCCCGTGCTCGTTGCCCACGTTGGTCGCCCAGGCTGCGGTATGGGCGGCGGCACCGGCGAGCTTCCGGGTCACCTGTTTGAAGGCGAGGCGACAGACACACACACACACACACACAAACACACAAGTCAATAAGGCTGCACGCACGTCGCAAGAGAGTAACGCTCGTGCTCCGACACCACATTCACCTTCTTGGTCGAATCCATCTTCAGGATGGATCCAAAGACTGAGGTGACCCGGGCCTTCACGTCCTCCAGGCGAGACAGGATGTCGTGGCAGTACACCACCAACAGCCAGCCGTACTGCGGCACGTCTGGCGATGGTTTCGGCGGTGGGGTGCACTGGCGCACGACACCCGTCGACGTGAAGGGCTCCATGACGCTGAGGTAGTGTATGGACCGCCGCATCCAGGCCTCTGTGTGTGCCTCACAGAGTTTTTTTTGCAGCTGCGTGGCGCTGTTCCCCCCCGAGTACGCTCACGCAGCTGGATGATGACCCGCCGGTCGCAGGCAAGCCTACAGGGGAGCGCACGTGTTACAGAAGAGCCACACGCAGACACACCGACAGTTTTCAGACAGCTACTTACTTGTAGGTGAGGATCGCCGGGAAGAGGGCGCGATGCCCCTCTCCCAGCTGCCTCACGACCTCCTGCGACAAGTCGGCTACCTTCCTCCAACACCGACGGCACTCCAGGTACTCGGTGGCCATCAAGTACCAGCCGTCGATGTCCAAGACCTTCCGGATGGTCTTGTACATCCCACACTTGGTGAGATGTTTCTGGCAGCATGTCGGCCGGGGACCCCACATGTGCAGGGGCGCCCAGAGGAACAACCGACACGCGAAGAAGGTAGCCGCCGAGGCGGGTGGCTGAGTGTAGTTCAGCCGGGGCTGGGGGGGGTCCCACCACAGCTTGAGGTCCGTGGTGAGCTTGAGGGACCCCCCGCTGGTCTGCTGGAACAGCGCCCGGCCGATCCACTCCTGCTCTTCCCCGGAGAGGGCTGTCCGCCAGCCCTCAGGCAACCGGGTCTGTGAGGAGGACGAAGACAACACAGACAAACACACCGTGAGGAGGACGAAGACAACACATACAAACACACCGTGAGGAGGCCGAGCGCTGCTGCGTACGCAGTCTGACGGTCGTCTCCACCGAGTCGTGTGTCTGTGAGTACGACGGGTGTGTGTCTGTACCTCAGCCCGAGCAGGAGTGGGCGTTGCCGGCTGCTCCACGTCGCCCGTCGTCGTCGTCTTCCTCCTCTTCTTCTTCGGCTCCGGCGCCAGGGTGACCTCCCCGCATGGCGTCTCCTCCACGGAGACGCCACGAGGTCGTCGGCGCGTCTACCATCTACAAAGACGGCTACATCACCTGATAAACCTACCTTTATCCTTCAGGCATCAGCTTTAGCGACCAGCAAATGAAAAAGTTACAGTTAATGCAAACATACTGACTCAAGAATAGATAGCCAAGGCAGATGTTACAGTGTCACGCGTCCAGTGTGGTGTCAGTTACCCATTTCTACGTCAGTGACCATCCGGACCAGCTCCTCGTCCGTCACCTCTGTGGTGGGGGGCGGCGGAACCGAGGGGCGCTGGTCTCTGAGGGAAGACACCGCTATGGGGGGGGGGCGGCAACGGTTAGTAAATCGTATACACCCAACCTCTGTTGTGTGAAAGAGAAAGAAAGAGCTACCGACCTGGAGCTGCAGGCCGTGCTGGTGGGTTAATCAGTTTCCTGATCTGGGCCTGCAGCTCCCTGGGGCCCATCGGACGCCCCCGCACAAGGGCCGAGAAATTGGGAGCGGTCGGCTTGCGGGGCGGCAGCACGGTGGAAGCAGCGGCCTGGCTGGTGGTGGTGCTGGGGCCGCTGCTGGTGCTGCTGCTGGCGGGCGGAGGGGGTGTAGCAGCCGCCTCCGCCGACCGGTCCTTTTCTCGGCCCAGAATGTACTTTATGGCGACGTCCATGGAGCTCCCAGGCTGCGGGTCCTTCCGCCGTAGCCACTTGACGTAGCTGCAAGACAATGATCGAAAATCAACTATATATAAATATTAAATATAAACATGTCACAGCACCGTCTCCACTGCCCTTCACCACAATATGACTTACTTCTGACGCTCCTTCTCCTTGGAGTCATACAGGTCCTTCAGGATGTCCTCCTTGAACTGCCCGAAGCCAACAAGCGCCTCGCCCCCCCGCCCGGGCACAGTGGCGCGAGCCCGGGCCTCCTCCTGCGCCCGGCGGAACTCGAGGTGCTCAGCAAAAGCGGGGTGGGCGCAGGAGTAGCGGGCGAGGCTGTCCTTGTTGGCCATGAACGGGCTGTCAAAGGCACTCCCGCTCCCGCTGGTGACTGGCGACCAGGTGACAGGTGTAGCCCGCGTCGTTCTCCAGGAGCCACCGGAAGGTCTGACCCTGGTACTTCCCCAGCTGGATGCTGTGGCAGCCCAGCACCAGCATGGGGTTCCCAGGGTCACCACCCTCGGAGACGACGCGGGCTCGGGCCTCCTTCTCCACCTCCCCCGGCTTCTTGGCCCTGGCGGGAGCCTGGGGCCCGCGTGGCCCCATGGCGGCGGTGAAGGCTGCCGCCGCATCAGAGGCCCGCAGGACCAACTGATACGACGGCAACGGCGTCAGTTTTAAATTTGCAAAAGACATCTACAATGACAACAAATGACACGACACATCATTAAACGAGCATTGCATTAAACGAGCATTACAGTTCACTCCCTTAAAGTGACTTTTGTGTTCATGGATGCTTACAGGAAAGATAACAGATGGTTTGACAGGTTAAAAAGAGTCAAAAAAAGTTCACACAGAAAGTGTCTAGGAGCACGTTTTAGGCCATTTTGAGTCGTTTGTTAATGGGTTAGGAAGACGGGGAGCCTCACACCACCCTTGGTGATCTCTCCCGTCTTGGTGTACAGCTCCACCCCCTCTGGGTCCTGGACGCAGTCGAGGTGGCGGCGCTGCGTGCCCCAGATGTCCTCCATGCGGGCGCGGTCGATCAAAGGGACGCCCATGGTGTCCGTCACATGCCAGAAGGCGTCCAGCACCTCCTGGATGAGCCGCTCCGTCTCCGCCGCACCCCTCGTACGGCGGCGACAGTGGCGAGCCAGCTCCTTGGCGGACAGCGTGACCTGGGCGTCCCTCCCCTCCGAGGACTGCTTGGCCTCCTTCAGGCGCCGCACGTCCTCGCCGTCCCACTCGAAGATGGCGAAGGACAGCCTGGCCATGAAGAGGCCGTAGAGCTGGTGGCTGTCGGTGGTGACGCCCCTCGCGAAGCGCCGCATGAGGTGCCACACGTCCAGCCGCACCACCAGCTCTTGCCACTCGTGGTACATGCCGTGGGTGGCAGAATTGCCCACGGCGGCACAGCAGTCCCGGTCCACATACAGGACCCTCGGAGGGACCTTCCCGGCTTCGCGGTACCGCCGCATGAGGCCGACCGCCATGTTGATAAGTCCCTCCCCCTCGGCCGAGGTGAGAACGGACACGAGCACCTGCCCGTACTCGTTGCCAACGTTGGTCATCCAGGCGGCAGACCCGGCGGCGGCGCCCGCAAGCTTTTTGGCGATCTGCAAGACACAAACACACGTTTAGACACACGGACGGACGGACGGCACACAGACGTCATACGAGGCGACGGCACACGGAGAGAGAAACCTCACCTTCTTGGTGGAGTCCATCTTTAGGATGTCGCCGAAGATCGACGTCACCCTGGCCTTGGTCTCGTCCAGCCTGGTCATGGCCTCCAGCACGTACACCCGACCAAACCAGGCGAGCCCGGGTACCTTGACGAAGGTCGGCAGGGACACGTCGTCCTTCTGGGTCGCTCCGGGTCCCCTCAGCTTGCGGAGCACAGAGAGGTAGGCGATGGAGCGCTGCATCCAGTCCCTGGAGTGCTGCTCCACCAGGGAGGCACGGAGGCGAGAGACGCCGTTACCCAAGGTGCGCTCCTTGAGCATCGCTATCACCACTCTGTCGCAGGACAACCTGGAAACAGAGAACGCAGACAGTTAACCGTAGTTAACCACGAGCGACAAAACGCTGGGTAAACGCTGAATGACTAAATTTGACATACTTGTAGGTCAGAACGGCCGGGAATTCCTCACGGTGAGCAACGTCCAGCTGCTCCAGGATGTCCTGCGACCAGCCCGCCACCTTCTTGCCGCAGGAGGGGCACTGAAGGCACTCTGTGGCCATATAATACCACCCGCTCCTGTCCAAGACCCTCCGCACGGTCTTGTAGAGGCCGGCGCCCATCAGCTTACCCCCATCGGCGGGGCACTTGAGGTGGTACGCCCACATCCGATACGGAAGCCAGAGGAAGAAGGGGCGCTGGAAGAAGGCGTGGGTTGTGGCGGGGGGCTGCGTGTAGAGGAGCCGGGCGCCTGGCGGGTACCACCACAGTCGGGGCGGTGTGGTGAGGACAGCCTTCCCGCTGCTGGGGTCCCTGCGGAACAGCGCCCGGCCCACCCACTCCTGCTGCTCCTCAGGCAGCGTCTTCCTCCAGCTGAGGGGAAGCAGCTGAAACACACACGCAGCAGACACACACAGTTAGCGGGTGTGAATGTTCAGCAGACAGGCACACATAAACACACACATCATATACACACACACACACACATTATACAAACCTCTTTGCCGGAGGCAGGCCTCGTGGCCATCGGTCCTGGTCCTGGACCTGGTGCTGGTCCTTCCAGCGGGGCCGCGGCTGGCGGGGCGTCCCTGGACATGCCTGACAACCCATATGAGCGTTAGGGCGGTGCGTTACACGTGTGGTACAAGTGTATTCACATCAAAACGTATACTCACTGGGAGGGTCGACCTCGTTGGCAGCGGCGAGCAGTTCGGCGTCGGTCGGGTCAGAGTAGGAGACACCTGCAAAGAACGACAACGAGACGACAACATGAACTGATGAAGCACTGTTGTGTTGTTTAAAGCACCTCCCAGGCTGTTTTGTAGACGGTGCAGTTACCTGGCCGTGGGAGGACATGTCCTGGCTCCGGTGCTGCTGTGGGCTCAGCGTCCCGGGCCAGCACATACTGCTTCAGGGTCCCCATCCTTGACGCAGTAGCTCCCACCTTCTGCGTCCTGACCCAAGCCACATAGCTGTAGTAGAGCAAAGAAAAAACACACAAAATCAGCACACACACACACACACACACACACACACAAAATCAACACACACATAAAATCAACACACACACACACACTACTTACGTTCGACTCTCTTGGTCCCGCGCGCCATACAGGGACTTGTAGGTCCGGTGTGAATGCACCCCGAACCCCACCAGCGCGTCGTCCAGCCCCCTGGAAGACGCGGAGCCCTCGCACAACCTACGCCTGGCGACGGCCGTCACCATGGGTGGGAACATCCCGGCGTAGGAGGCGAGGGCGTCCTTGTTCTCCATGAGGGGCGACTTGCTGGTGTCCCCTCCCTCTCTCTCCATCTGGTGGGACGCCAAGATGGTGACGGCGTACCCCACCGCATTTCCCAGCAGCCACTGGAAAGTTTGGCCACGGTACAGGCCAAACTGCACCTCGCTCTCCGCCAGCACAAACTCGCCTGACATGCCACCCTTCTGCAGGGCTCTGGCCCTCGCCTCGGCTCGAACCACATCACTCCTCTTCACCTGAGACCCAGTGGTAGAGGCCTGGCGTTTGCTTGCCACTGCGTCAGCGGCATCAGAGGGGCGAAGGGTGAGCTCGGAGGAAGAGGGTTCGAACCGGAAAAGGGGAGCAAAAGACATTTTCTGAAAGACAAGAAGAAACAAAACAAGTCAGTGAAGTGTATTACAATGTACTAATTGGGTGTTAAGATAACAATGTTGATAACAATGTTAATGTCAGGAGATCAGCCCATTAGGCAGGCCCGCCGCTCCCTATACGCATAGTACGCATAGTGCTTAGCGGACCAAGTACCTGGGGGGGGGGGGGGGGGGCCAAGAATTAAGGTTTATTAAAATAAATAAATAATAACAATAACATTATTGAATTAAAAATATATATAAATTAGTCATGAAGAGGCCCACCGTTGTTTATTCTTAATTGTATAACCTTTCACTCAATTTTGGCAAATTAGAGGGTTTTTTTATCCAATATACAAAAAGAGGCCTATAACCATTAGGGGTGTTAGGCTAATACTGTCAACGTTAATGTCAAGAGACCATTAGGTTTAGCCTTTAACCTGTTGCTCTCCCCCCCACTATTAACACCTCTCCTATGCAAATCGCGGTTGCGTTTCAAACACCGAAATCACACATTAATAATTTCACATTTAGACCAGCCTTTATATCACAATTACACTAATGCATTTTTCACGATTTACCAGCAGCACTCGCAATGCGTTTGAATGGGAAGCGCGAGCTCCGTAGGCCTACTTTCAACAATCCGTTTTACTTATTTATAATTCGAAATTCGTCCCAGCCTTTATACCACATACACAATATGGACTCTATAGCATATAACCGAGTCGCCTGTTCGCATTTTTATGCATTTTTCACGATTTACCAGCAGCACTCGTTGAGAAGGCTAACCGTCGCGCAATGCGTTTGAATGGGAAGCGGGAAGCTCCGTACTTTCAACAATTCGTTTTACTCATTTATAATTCGAAATTCGTCCCAGCCTTTATACCACATACACACTATGGTCTATAGAATATAACCGAGTCGTCTGTTCACATTTTTATGCATTTTTCACGATTTACCAGAAGCATTCGCCGCGCCATTCGTTTGAATGGGAAGCGCAAAGCACCGTACTTTCACCAATATTTATAATTCGGAATTAGTCCCAGCCTTTATACCACATATAACAGAGTCGTCTATTCACATTTTAATGCAGTTTTCACGATTCTAGTCATTTACTTACGTGATGGTAGTGAACGAAAACTAGTGACGGTTGAAAACTGTCAAAGTAATGACATTTTTTCGGCTGGAGGAGCTTATGATAACTTGCGCTCCCCGCCGGCAGCCAATCACGTCTCATGATGTAAATGAAACAGTCCAATCAAACCATGCATGGTTTTGGCCCAGCAAATGAAACAGACCAATCAGACAGGAGCGGTTTTTCTGCCAGGGCGGGGGAGCAAGTGAAACAAGTGAAACACAGGTGTAGAGCACAACAACATTCCGGTGGCGCAAGGATGACACGCAAATTCGTGAAGCGTTCTATCTTTTAAGTTTTAATTCAAAGTTTTGGAGTTCTAGGCAACTTCCTTCATATAGCTGCCATTGACCCCCCCCCCCCCCCATGTAAAATCTTTTGAAAATTTGACCACGTGTGGAGTCCAAAAAAGTTCCCACAGAAAGTGTCTAGGAGCACGTTTTAGGCCATTTTGAGTCGTTTGCTAATGGGTTAGGGTTAGGTTAAGGGCAACTTCCCACTTTTCAAAAACGTTTTTTTGGACCTAGCTCGGGCAAACAGCGGGGCGTGGGAATTCCGAGACCACCCTCGGATAGCTCTAGCCCCAGCGGACTTTTTGGGGTACTGCAATCTTGATTTTAAAAATTTGAAGTGAAGCGATTTAAAGGAACAGCGGAGCGTGGGAATTCTGAATAGTGCCCGTGGTAGCCCTGGGGCCCCCCTACATGCCCTAGTCCCTATTGTGGGCGATATTTTTGAAATTGGCAAATTCCTGTGTTCCATACACCGCACAACCCCAGGAAATGCTGAAACAATTACAAAATAACCTGCACCTCATACACAGCATAGTACCATGTATTTTAACATTGTTTCGTTTTGAATAAAGCAAAAAAACTTACCTTAGAGTAGTCCTCCGTCTTCGTTGGTTCATTTTGGTACGGTAACTATGAAGCAGAAGGGAGGGAATTTGGCGCCCCTAGTGGCAACTTTTTTTAACATTGGAAAACACCTAAAAGCGTTGCCATGGGAACAGGGAGAGGGGCATGGGAATATGAACCCTATGGGGTGGTAGCTATGGATCAGGGCTACGTCTGTGCCAAGTTCTGGCCACCTGGTGGCTTGGTTTGGTATAGAAAATTGAATTTGAAATGTTCAAATCTGTGCCACTCGGCAAGGGAAAAATTTGTGCCACTTGGCGAGGGAAAAAGGGGTATTAACGATATTTGGTGTGAAAGGTGCTCTAGGCTCCTTAGACAGGTGTGCGAAGTTTTGGAGTTCTAGCTAACTTCCTTCATATAGCTGCCATTGACCCCCCACCCCCCCCCCCCATGTACAATTTTGTGAAAATCACACCTCATACACAGCATAGTACCATGTATTTTAACATTGTTTCGTTTTGATTAAAGCAAAAAAACTTACATTAGAGTAGTCCTCCGTCTTTGTTGGTTCATTTTGGTATGGTAACTATGAAGCAGAAGGGAGGTAATTGTATCTAACGCGTGTGAGCGAAATACCGTAGAGCTACTTCGAGACTCAGGCTCTCTGCGGGTCTGGCTAACAGCTCTGCACTCCAATCTCTCTGTCGAGCTTGATAGGGTCAAGTGGGCGTGGCCGGTGCGACGTAATAGTTCCTCCCTCCACGCTTGTCTAAAGGTGCTGCCATCTGTGGCTGGAGTACTTATTGCAGCTTATGTGTTCGATCCTGCTTCCTAGTGGCTATGTGAGGGTTATGCAGCTTGTCTGTTCAATCCTTCTTCCCAGCGGCTATGTGGGGGCAGCTTATGTGCTTAAAATACGTAACAATATCATTCTAAACACATACAACATGGTCACCAAACACAAAATGGCCGTCATGAGGCAAGATGTAACCCGTGTTACATTGCTTGCAGATGGTGACCGTCCTGGAGTCCATGTTCGTATCTTTCAGTATGCTAGGAACGCTGAGGAAAACGGGAGCAGAACGTCCGCCGGCGCCCGACTATGTCTGCGAAATGCGGTCGTCGTTGAGGCACGCCGCACGCGGACGTTATTGAGGCCCACGCTGTTGGTGGGCGGGGATTACTAATTTTTCAGTGCTACGGCTCACGCCTAGGGATAACCCAATAGCGAAAGCCTTAAAAGGCAAAGCCTATACGACATAGAACTCTCGGGTACGTCCCATAATCCATCAAGAACCCTTTCTTTATATAAGGTTTCCATGGTTGGTTTACCCGTATAGTTGTTTAGGTAGTTTTCATCATTATTCTTCGTTGTTCGGTTGGCGTCAGGATAGGAAAGATTTTTCGTTGTTCGGTTGGCGTTAAGATAGGCAAGATTTTTCGTTGCTCGGTTTGCGTTAAGATAGGCAAGATTTTTCGTTGTGCGGTTGGCGTTAGGACAGGCAAGATTTTTTGTTGTTCGGTTGGCGTTAAGATAGGCAAGATTTTTCGTTGTTGGGTTAGGGTTAGGTGGGTTAAGGTTAGGATTAAGATTTAGGTCAGTGGTCGGGATAAAGACTCCGGTTAAGGTTAGGGAATAAGGCTAAAGGTCAAGGTTAGGATTAAGATTTAGATAGGTGGTCGGGATAAATTCTAAGGTAAATTGTTGTGAAATCTCTGGTAAGTGGCAAAGGATTCTAGGTTCTTGGTAGGTAATTAGTGGAGGAAGTACTAGGTCCCGGTGCACCCTCGGCATAGCCACGGGTAGGCTAGGGTGCGAGAAATTTGATATTGGCTAAAAGGCGTAAATACTAGGTCCGGGTTCATCCTCGGCCTAGTCCCTAATGTGGGCCAAAATTTGCAAATTTGCAAATTCCTGTGTTCCATACAACGCACAACCCCAGGAAATGCTAAAACAATTACAAAATAACCTGCAGCTCATACACAGCATAGTACCAGGTATTTTCACTTTGTTTAGTTTTGAATAAAGCAAAAAACGTACCTTAGAGTAGTCCTCCGTCTTCGTTGGTTCATTTTGGTACGGTAACTATGAAGCAGAAGGGAGGGAAATGTAACTAACGCGTGTGAGAGAAATACCGTAGAGCTACTTCGAGCCCCAGGCTCTCTGCGGGTCTGGCTATCAGCTCTGCACTCCAATCTCTCTGTTGAGCTTGATAGGGTCAAGTGGTCGTGGCCGGTGCGACATAATAGTTCCTCCCTCCACGCTTGTCTAAAGGTGCTGCCATCTGTGCCTGGAGTAGTTATTGCAGCTGATGTGTTCGATCCTGCTTCCTAGTGGCTATGTGAGGGTTGTGCAGCTTATGTGTTCGATCCTGCTTCCCAGCGGCTATGTGGGGGCAGCTTATGTGCTTAAAATACGTAACAATATCATTCTAAACAAATACAAAATGGTCACCAAATACAAAATGGCCGTCATGAGGCAAGATGTAACCCGTGTTACATTGCTTGCAGATGGTGACCGTCCTGGAGTCTAGGGCTGGCCCGAATGCCATTTTTCAGGCTCCGAATACTCGTTGGTTTTTCCGAGCGAATATTTGAATACTCGTTCCAGAAAAAAACACCATTAAAAACATAAATAATCCCTATTTACTCCCTGGAACCGATTTTGACAGTATCTGTATATTTTGTTGAAGATTTAATAGCTTTTGAACGTTAATTAATAGGCCTAAGTAGGAACGTCCGCCGGCGCCCGACTATCTGCGAAATGCGGACGTCGTTGAGGCACGCCGCACGCGGACGTAATTGAGGCCCACGCTGTTGGTGGCCGGGATTACCAATTTTTCAGTGCTACGGCTCACGCCTAGGGATAACCCAATAGCGATAGCCTTAAAAGGCGAAGCCTATACGACAGAACTCTCGGGTACGTCCCATAATCCATCAAGAACCCTTTCTTCATATAAGGTTTCCATGGTTGGTTTACCCGCATAATTGTTTAAGTACATCCTTATTCTTCGTTGTTCGGTTGGCGTCAGGATAGGCAAGATTTTTCGTAGTTCAGTTGGCGTTAAGATAGGCAAGATTTTTCGTTGTTCGGTTGGCGTTGAGATAGGCAAGATTTTTCAATGTTCGGATGACGTTAAGATAGGCAAGATTTTTCGTTGTTGGGTTAGGGTTAGGTTTAGACTCGGGTTAAGGTTAGGGAATAAGGATAAAGGATTAAGGCCACGTTTATACGTAGCAGGGTATTTATAGAAACGAATATTTCCCCCCCTCAGTTTTCAAAAATAACATTGTGCACACAACATCGTTTTAAAAAAAGTTGTTGTTTACATCAAAACGCATAAATACGCCGTTGGGACATTATAACTATACCAAACCTATGGGTGGCAGTGTAGGGAGAAGGATAAAGCCATGCAAGCCAATCAGAATCCTCAGAATCAACAACAACGAATAACAGGGGCGTCTTCCTGTAACAAACAAACTGTAAACATAGGGCGCTCATATGACGTTAAGCATTTCCTGGCGCATAATGTGACGTTTCAGAACCTAAAACCCCGTTTCTATCCGTTGACACCACAACACGTAACCGGCGTTTTCAGAAATCTCCGCTTTGGCCGGAGTTTTTATAAATGATCGTTTTCTGTGACAAAAACTGTGTTTTCGTGTAAATGAGAGGCCAAACCGTGTGAAAATATCTGCGTTTTCCCTTTGTGTAAACGGAGCCTTAGATTTAGGTCAGTGGTCGGGATAAAGACTGGGGTTAAGGTTAGGGAATAAGGCTAAAGGTTAAGGTTAGGATTAAGATAAGTGGTCGGGATCAATAAATTGGCTAAAAGGGCTAAATACTAGGTCCGGGTTCACCCTCGGCCTAGTCTCTAATTTGGGCCAAAATTTGGAAATTTGCAAATTCCTGTGTTCCATACACCGCACAACCCCAGGAAATGCTAAAACAATTACAAAATAACCTGCACCTCATACACAGCATAGTACCAGGTATTTTAACATTGTTTAGTTTTGATTAAAGCAAAAAACTTACCATAGAATAGTCCTCCGTCTTCGTTGGTTCATTTTGGTACGGTAACTATGAAGCAGAAGGGAGGGAATTGTATCTAACGCGTGTGAGAGAAATACCGTAGAGCTACTTCGAGCCCCAGGCTCTCTGCGGGTCTGGCTATCAGCTCTGCACTCCAATCTCTTTGTCGAGCTTGATAGGGTCAAGTGGGCATGGCCGGTGCGACGTAATAGTTCCTCCCTCCATGCTTGTCTAAAGGTGCTGCCATCTGTGGCTGGAGTAGTTATTGCAGCTGATGTGTTCAATCCTGATTCCTAGTGGCTATGTGAGGGTTGTGCAGCTTGTGTGTTCGATCCTGCTTCCCAGCGGCTATGTGGGGGCAGTTTATGTGCTTAAAATACGTAACAATATCATTCTAAACAAATACAAAATGGTCACCAAATACAAAATTGCCGTCATGCGGCAAGATGTAACCCGTGTTACATTGCTTGCAGATGGTGACCGTCCTGGAGTCTGTTACGTATTTTAAGAACATAAGCTGCCTCCACATAGCCTCTAGGAAGCAGATTAAAACACACAAGCTGTATTACCCTCACAGAACCACTAGGAAGCAGGACCAAACATATAAGCCATAAATACTATACACAGCCACAAGGGGAGCAGGACCTTACTGAAGGCTGCAATAGCTGCCTTTAATTAAATAATTATATTCAAGGAGCAAGGGGCCAGAAGTGTGTTTTTTATGGGACTGTAGATAGAAGGTATCCACTCCCGTCTAGATCTAATGTTTGTACCGTGTTGGAGACATATTACATGTGCTGAGTAGTTCTTCAAGGAAAGGGTTCAAATCCGGGATAGCTTTTAAGAGAGTTTATTGTTAAAGTAGGCATGTTTCGGCATGGTAAGTGACTTGAACGAAAGTCTAGGAATCGTGTCGAACACGTGTGAGAGATAATAACTCTGGCTACTACGGGACATGGGCAGAGGCCCATGTCCCCTCGCGGGTGTCGCTGAAAATCTCTAAAGCTCTTCGCCTCGTGTGCACAGGTAGAGTCCGTCAAGTGGGCGTGGCCTAGTGGGCGTGGCCGGGGCGAAGTAAAGGCTTTTGCTTCTTCATATTGTTACGTATTTTAGGAACACAAGCTGTATTTCTCTCACTTAACCAATAGGGGGTAGGATCAAACATATAAGCCGTAAATACTACACATAGCCACAAGGGTATGGAGTCAGTTTCCTGCCATAATTCAAACCTGAAAAAAAAGGTTTCAAAGGCTTGTAAGTCTGGGTTTGAAAACTCAACACCTTGTAATAAAGGTTTTGCAACACTGAAAAAAGAGATTATAACCTGAAAAAAAATAAAACTAAAATTCAAACATCTGTAAACATGATTTTGTGTTCTATTTTATCTTCTTCATCATTTTCACCAACACATTTTCAAAGTTCAAACAATTTCACCAGCGCATTTGCAGAGTTTCAAATCTGGCACTGTTCTAACAGTGTATTTCATTGTTGCCCGGTTTTGAAACCTTGTAAATGGGATTCTGCAAACAGGTGTTCATTCATTGAGAAATACGTTTTGAAAGGTTGAATATTTAGTTTTAAAAACTTGTAAAGGTGTACGTTAACGACATTACAACGTATTTTTTCAGAACTGACTTTTCAGCACCGACTTTTCAGAGATTTGACCACTCAGGCGCAAGCTTTGAGTCACGTGAATATTGGCAGTGTTCTGACGCCACTCGTTTTGAAACTCCTGACAGTCGAATCTGAAAACGTTCCTGGGGGCGGGACCATTTAGCTCTAAACCTATTGGTTGCTCTCGGCTGACGTACATTCCAATCACATGTGCCGTTCACCGGGCTGTGCGTGATTGACAGTGCTCTGCCGATGACACAAATAACAAGCGACTTTCGCGGTTGATTTTGATTTCCATTTTCTGGAACCATGGCTGTTTCCCAAAGTGAAGGCTGCAGCCTTGCTAGGACGCGTCCTTGCTAGTCGCGTCCTATGGAGATGAGACTCTGGTTCCAGAAAATGGAAATCAAAATCAACCGCGAAATCAACCCGTTGTTATTCGTGTCATCGGCAGAGCACTGTCAATCACGAACAGCCCGGTGAACGGCACATGTGATTGGAATGTACGTCAGCCGAGAGCAACCAATAGGTTTAGAGCTAAATGGTCCCGCCCCCAGGAACGTTTTCAGATTTGACTGTCAGGAGTTTCAAAACGAGTGGCGTCAGAACACTGCCAATATTCACGTGACTCAAAGCTTGCGCTCAAATCTCTGAAAAGTCAGTGCTGAAAAGTCAGTTCTGAAAAAATACGGTGCAATGTCGTAAACGTACACCTTTACAAGTTTTTAAAACTAAATATTCAACCTTTCAAAACGTATTTCTCAATATATGAACACCTGTTTGCAGAATCCCATTTACAAGGTTTCAAAACCGGGCAACAATGAAATACACCGTTAGAACAGTGCCAGATTTGAAACTCTGCAAATGCGGTGGTGAAATTGTTTGAACTTTGAAAATGTGTTGCTGAAAATGATGAAGAAGATAAAATAGAACACAAAATCATGTTTACAGATGTTTGAATTTTAGTTTTATTTTTTTTCAGGTTATAATCTCTTTTTTCAGTGTTGCAAAACCTTTTTTACAAGGTGTTGAGTTTTCAAACCCAGACTTACAAGTCTGTGAAACTTTTTTTTTCAGGTTTGAATTATGGCAGGAAACTGACTCCATACAAGGGAAAGCAGGACATTACTGAAGGCTGCAATAGATACTTTAGCCACAGAGGGCAGCACCACAGACCAGGCGAGGAAAACCGAGGATGACGTCACACCGGTTCCTCTCCAAGTCTTCCGGTCCTCGCTGAGTCCATAAGAAGCCTCCAGCTCGTGGAGGCAGATCAGAACTCTCTCGGCAGCGACTAGACATAGGTGGGTTTATGCCTGTGATCAGCTAGGACAGGGGTCGGCAACCTGCGGCTCCGGAGCCGCATGCGGCTCTTTAGCCCCTCAGCCGTGGCTCCCTGCAGTTTTCTTAAAAAATAAATAAATAAATAAATAAATTATATATATATTTTGATATATATCGTCAACTAAACGAGAGGTCGCAATGGATGCGCAATTGCGCTACCGTGAGGGGGGGAGTGAATGACAAAGCTTCGTTGATTTGCAGTTGGCTAATCCCAGTAGGAGTTAAATCTTTAACTGGCATCTGGCATCAGGAAGTAGCCTAGATGCTGCCATTGGCAGGAGGCGGGACATGCCAGTGAGCCGCCAATCAGCAGCATCCACCGTTGACAGCCAATTGCACGAACGAATACTGAGCGAGAAGGGTTTACAGCATTAAAGTTCTTGTGTTGAATATTAAAGTTTCAGTACGTTATATTTTGATAATAAAGGTCCTTACAGTTTTTTCATTACTTGACTATTGTATCGCTATGCTATGCTATCTATTCCTTGTTTACATTGCTGGCCATGACCGATCACGTAGAACGTCAACGGTTGACGCTGCTGACTGGCTACTGTAGTCTACTGTACTGTAGGCTACTCCCTGATGCCACATGACAGCTAAAGTTATTTTTTTACAGAGTGTCACAAAAAATGTCTGTGCGGTGCGCAGCGTTAGCGTCTCCGGAGGGGGGAGGGGGTGAATTAAAAAGTTTGCGGCTCCAAAAAAAATTTTGCGGGAGATGGGCCAAAATGGCTCTTTTGATACAAAAGGTTGCAGACCCCTGAGCTAGGAGAATACTCTCGCACGTGCTTAGAACACATCTTCAATCTCTCTTTACTTCAGAGCATCAGTTTACCATACCGAAAATACTTTATACAAATAAAGTCTCTTTAAAGCTATTCCTTTGGATTCGACCCCTCTTTCCCTGAAGAACATTGCAATTGGTGACCCTGACGTTCTTGGAAAGTTCCGGACCGAGACTAGCGACCGCGAGGCCGTTCGGAAAGCAGTACAATAGTCACATTTAGGTGAATAGCTTGTACTGCATCCGTCTGGTTGAGGGGACGTGTGGTCTCGGCGATCGGATTGAAATTCATAACAGCCGTTTAGATACACGGCCTTGGATACGCTAACAAATTAAATCAAATAACTATCTCACAAAGCAAAGGGCTAGGAGTGTGTTTTATATGGGTTTGTAGATAGACTGTATCCAATCCTGTCTAGATCTAATGTGTGTACCAACGTGGGAGACGTACTACCTGTGGTTTTTTATGTTATATGGTGATAAGCTTCGAAGTTCAGCCGGGCCACCATAAGGTTTATTTATTACCGGCCACAAACTTCCAAACTCTTACGGTGGAGCGAGGAAAGGTCTGGTTTTTAACGTTAATCTAGCTTAGTTGCATATTAAACCGGAGGCTTGGCCGTCGTTTGCCAAGGAGTTCAAATCGAATTGATTCCTCACAGCCCGGTTCATGTAACATCTAATGTGCAATTTTGGTTAGTATAGAACGCAGCCGTAGAGGTAGACTTACGCAGTATTAACCCATCTGCTATCAAGTGCCTCGCTAACCCGCCGTGGGGACAAACTTGCAGGAATCTCATACTTCTTATAGAGATCCAATACAGTTTGTTTCTACCGCGTTATTGGATGTACCACGTGGTGTACGATTTAAGCGGACGGCGCGTCTTGGAAACGTGCAGTTCCTTTGTTCATACCTTCACAGTCGTTATAGTCAGACCCCTTTTCTGAAACAAACGCCATTGCTCAAGAGCAACAGGGGGCCTCAACTTAAGTGTTACATCCTCACTCTCTCTCTCTCTCTCCATATCTCCCTCTCTCTCCCTCCCCCTCTCCCCCTCTCCTCTCTCCTCTCTCCTCTCTCCTCTCTCTCTCTCTCTCTCTCTCTCTCTCTCTCTCTCTCTCTCTCTCTCTCTCCTGCAAGTCAGTAGGGTCTGAATGGTCAGTCTTTTGTTAAGACTGCATGACCTCTGACCTGGACAATAGCAGATCTCCCTCCCTCTCCCTCTCCCTCTCGCTCTCTCTCGAGATATGTTCTCTCTATCTCTCTCCAAGCACACACTTATTGAAGGCAACAAGTGTCATTTTTGACCTGGGTGTTTTGATAAGGCAATGGTAGCCTGCACAAAGGGACCCCCGGTGTGCTCTGTCTGTCTGTCTGTCTGTCTGTAGAAATATGTTCTCTCTCCATAAAAATATTCCCTTAAAAATCCATCTGTTTCAAATGATAACAATGTTTTGGCAGTTACTTATTCAGCAAATGTGTATAATTGTCACATTTCACTAGTCAATAGCTGGAAGTATTATATTGTATATTTCATTCCAATATTTGAGGTATTTAGTTTGATTTTGATTTAAATATCAATATCTAGTTCATAACTACAGTTTCCGCACGCTCATTAAGTGCCCTCATCCTCATCCTCTACGAATCAATAAATCCATAGCAATAAGTTGAAAACCATCGGTAAAGCAATAGTTTCTGACGCATAATATTTTGGCTAATGTTTTGTAACTAATAGAATTCAACATCTATGGGAGAACAATATATATGTATACATGTGATAAATCTGTAAATCCACTTTGTTTGTACAGACATATTACTTTTGGGCAACCAGGAAGGTTGTTCCACAGTTTCAATATGGGATATTGAAAAGTAATTAACGTTGTACAATCTTGTAACTCCCAATTCCTCGCTCTTTCTCTCTGTCTGCCTGCCTGTCTAAAGGTAGGCCCTCCCTCAGCCCTTGAATTCCTTCCCCATCCTTTAGTCCCTATCTCCCACCCCCCCTTATAAAGACCCCCCCCCCCCCCCCCCCCCTTCCCCAGAGAATAGAATGAACCCCCACCCTTCCCACATCACCTCTCTCTATCTCTCTCTCTCTGTCGCTATTTTTAACAATGATAACTTCTATTTGTAGTTCCCCTTATCATCCAAGGATCTCATAGGGCTATCTGTGTACATATAAATGTACACAAAGCGCAGAAACAGAGTGTATTAAGAACACAAATTGCGGATAAGTGGTAGCCTTATGCCATAAGGTACCGCAGTTTTCAGGCGGACAGATAGAACTCAGAGAAGTTTCTGTAGTCGGCTGATACGTATGTAGTATTACCAGCCGCCATATTTGTAGTTCTTGGTAGTGAATCCAACCCCCCCTCTCCCCTTCCTTCGATCCCCCTTCGTAGATCTCTTCCTCCCGCCTAAACCCTCCTCGTAAATCCAACCCCCAGTCTCTCCCATGACACATCTCTCTCTCTCTGTCGCTATTTTTAACAATGATAACTTTTATTTGTAGTTCCCCTTATCATCCAAGGAACACATAGGACTATCTGTGTATATATACATGTACACACAGCGCGGAGAAAGTGTACTGAGAGCGCAAATTGCGGTTAAGTGGTAGCCTTATGCCATAAGGTACCACAGTTTTCAGCCAGACAGATAAAACTCAGAGAAGTTTCTGTAGTCGGCTGATACGTATGTAGTATGCACCGCAGCCATATTTGTAGTTCTTGGTAGTGCCCCCTAGTCGTTAACACAAGATTATTCTCAACATCTCCAAATGTACCACAAGTATATAACTATTATAAGTCCCAACTAGACGACCCCCAGCTTTCCAAGTAGCCGATCTCTTGCATTTGTACTAAATTTGTTCTCTTTTCTCGTCAGGCCTTGGCAACCCGAGCAGTAATGGATGCCCGACATTCATCATTTTTAATCGTTAACATTACTACAAATATGCTCTTTTCTAATCAGGGAGTGGCAACACAACGATCAGTTGCCCACGATCATCATTTTACTTCTGTGCATAAAATATTAATTCTCTTTTCTCTTTAGGAGGTGGCAACACAAGCATTATAGTTGCCAAACACTCATCTTTTTACTTCTCTGCATTGATTTTAATTATTTCTCTCTCCAGAAAATGGCAGTATAAGAACGAATGCCAAACACTGACAGTAATTTTTTTTTTTCAGGTTGCTGAGCCCTTCTGTCTATTCAACATGCGTTTTGTGTAGCAAGACAGGTTGAGAACCAGGCTGGTTCAAATAGACACGGGGTTCAACTGCTAGAATAATATGTCAAATTAATAAATGGTGCACATAGTTTTAAACGGTGCCAAAGGAGGGAGTTAGCTCAACTGCGGTAGACACAATTACAATACGTTTTTTGCGAATATTAAATCTACATGGGTTAAATTCTGCTATAATCAGCTACTACATACGAATAAACACTGCGTGAAATGTTCAAAGGTCAACTATTGCCTCTATTGGAGCGATTGCAATAGGTATAATATCGTACCACAATATGCATGCATTATCTTGTATTCAACAATTAGGAAAGCCGGATTCCAGAACCGAAAGAAGTCCTACAAAAGGGCACCAACCCAGGGGTCTTGCATCAACCAGATCCCTGTACGGCAGTTACACAGTGATCTTAAAATAGAAATAATTATCTAGACTCCACATCATGAACGGTTAGCCTTTAAAGTTGTCCATAGCGTGCACACCGCTCGTCCACAGAAGTCCGGGGTTATCCAGGCCTGGGGATTCTTATTAGAAGAGTTCTGGGATAACCTCCAATAGAGGAGTCCCCCCCGATAGAGGATCCTGAGGACAAGCGGTAGAAATGCATAGTTCAACAGACCTGACGAGGTCCAAAATACCAAAATAAGAAAGAATAAAATATATATTTCATTGCAAACTATGAAAATAATAAAAGTCTTCATGTAATCTATGGTTAATAATTGGCAATATTTACAATTAAATTACAAAAGTAATCCATAATTCATCATAATTTTGATTAACAATATACGTGTTACGTTTTTTCTTTACACGCCAAGACAGTGGATACTCGATTATTACAATATATCACAACCAGTTTAATGGTCAACCAAAACGCACAGTCGTACGTAACCCCGACTGTCCCCAACTGACAACGTTACGGTAACAGAAGTATGATGCCTAATATTGAAATGGAGATTTTTAATATTGAGATATTTTGATAATGTTCAAATTTAAGTTTTGTATGTTTGTATTTTCCCATGTGGTCTTGTCACCCTGTTATTCTGCAGGGTCGTTCAAAATCATTTGAGGTTAGTGGATATCAGTTCTCACTCTGTTCCTCTGTTGTCCAGTGTTGGTTTTGGCCCGTTATCCTTGATCCCCAGTGAAGCGCAGAGACGCAAGTGATAAGGAACTGCCAACACCATATTTATGACATCTTAAGGAATGATGACTTAGATGACCATATGGTCAACAAAGGCTTTTGGTTTGTTGTGAGGCAGCTGTCCTCAGCAACACTTCTGAATGTGTAAGAACTCCTGGCCACTCAGCAGACCTTTCTGCGGACCCTTTAGAAAATGAAGGGCTCCGCAGGAAGAAATCCCATCTGAAGTCTCAAATTGTTGAATAATATGCTTATTTTTTAGGTCTGTTGATGCATGTTATGATTATTCTTCGTTCGTGCTTTTCTTAAGAATGTCTATATAGAGATAAAAATAAAATGAAAATAAAAATAAGTAAAAATATAGAATGAAAACAAATGGTGGATTCATATACCATGTGTGAATGTCCTCTTGTGTGTGTCAGAGCCACCAAAATAATGGAGGTTACTCGACTGATACATACACGAGGGGATATTGAAAGCATACCACATATAAAACTAAAATAATTAGAAAATGGTTCATTATAATTAACTCGCAATAACATATGCTTCACCCAATAACTTCTGAATTTTTCTTTTAGGTTCAGGTTTTGTTTTGTTTTAGAATATCACCCTATATTTAATGCCCAGATGTGCATAATTCGGATGACTCTTATTCTACCTAGTTTAGATCGATTTGATGTTGACCAACAAAAAACTAGATAATTATAATAATAAATACTGTTCATGTAATGGTATAGTTAGGTCTGGGACCTGCGTAGCTAAAAAAACTGTTTTGGAAATAGTAATGGACGTGTCCGGGACATGTATAGCTATAAATAAGTAAAGATAAAACTGTGTTTTACTTTACTTCACTTTGCTAAGACATATGCACGTTTGATGTGGTATGCAAAAGGCAGAGAATAAGGCGTATACACGTTTGATGTGGTATGCTATGTACATAGGAGTGAATCTCTCTAAAAGATCCTATCGTGAAACCCCCCCCCAACCCTGTCCTCTCAGGTCCAGTCGTCAGACCCCCCCCCCCCTCTCCCCATCCTTTTGTATTTGTTAAAATGGTGAATGTCTCGAAGTTAAGCCGGGCCACCATAAGGTATATGGTGAATGTGCCGAAGTTAAGCCGGGCCACCATAAGATATTATTTATTTATTCTCTCTCTCTCGCTCTCTCTCGCTCAAGTGTGGACAACATCAAATGCGAACAATAAGTAGAATAAATGAAGATTAGGTCATCCAATATACATAGTTAGTGTAGGACAATCAGGTAGTATGATGAAGGTAACTGTTATTAGAACCAGATACGGTTACAAAGAAGTGATGTTGAACATACAAATTTTAACATTGTAATTTCCCTTTTTTCATAATTTTTGGTTTATAAGATAAGAAATGGATTAACAATACATCTGCTCGCCAGGGACAATATAGGCTCAATTTAGATTCAGAAGTAGTAGGTTAACCTTTCAAATGCCACTGCTACTGCTGTAACGCTTTGATACAACGTCAGCGTCTCATAGTCTGATATTTATTTTTACTCTGATAAGTTACGGCGCATCTGACTCATGAAACATTTACGGTTTACTGCATTTAACAACAGCGTGGTCTCAAGACGCCTGCATAGACCCACAACTATCGACCTTTGGTTTTGTATGTACTGGTCTTCATATATCTTCATAATGGATTGGTTTATGTACAGATGATTAAGGAAAGGAACTTCAACTTGGTTGCACTACACCGTTGTTAGGATTGGTTCATTTTAATGTGCATGGCTGAAGCAATGCGCAAGGAGGGATGTAGTGTGAATATTAAATCAAGGATTGAAAGTTGTATTCCCAGATCACAGACCAGAAGCCGTCCGATCCAGAGGATCCTTCACCAACGTCGGTGACACCTTTGCGGCACCACCTGAGCCGGTGCCGCAAAGCAGATACTCCTGGCAGATCGTGGACTGAGACCCTGACCGACCTAGCTGCACTCCAAGCCAAGGACAAACACTCCTCATCCCAAGACGATGGGCCACAGCGTGCCCTTGGAAAAGTACCTGGTAGGATTCCTTCTGGTAGTCCTGTTCCAAGAAGGAGCGGGAGACAACATCGCCAGGTACCCACCGCCTAAACCAACAACAACAGGTCAGGTCTCGTTAAGGTACTGTCGAGGGATAGAAAGTATCTTTGAGCTAAATTTTTGTGATATGCTGCCCTGTGGGACCAGGAAGGACCGGGTCTACCAGGCAGAAAAGTACATGTGCGTAAGCACCAGACGAGACGGTAGCTACATGAGAGATTATTCCTGCGAGGCGTGGTTTCAGACATCGTTGCTTACCCATCCTGGGTACAAGGAGGGCTATTATCCCCTGAGGTCCAACTACAAGGAAATCCAAAAGGGAATCTCCCTTACCAGAAGATTATATGGCTATAAGGAAGTCTGGAGCAATAATGGTCTAGCAGTCAAGGGAGAGTCAATATTCATAAAGTTAAGGGCAGATTTACTCATTCCCGAAAACAGATCTCATAAGACAGACAAAGGCCTGGTTTTTCTAATATTAAGGGCGGATACTTATGGGGAGGACCTAAAAGTAGTTATCCATCTATCAGGAGTTGCATGCGGGCCCAATAAATTTCCATCGAGAGGGACGTATGATTCCTTAGGAGCGCCACATCTCTCACCACCCCCGGTAGTGCACCCAAATGGAGGGACGCACGAAGAATATTTGGAGGTAAAGACGGGTGAGCTTGATCAGAACATGTGGTTAAAATGGATGAACTACACGGCCCGGGCCCAGGGCAAGACCAACTGCATTATCTGTGCCGCCGGCCGCCCCTCCTTGACCACAGCCCCCGCTAGAATCACCCCGCATAATTCACCGCAAGGTTTTGTTTGTCTATTGAAATTGTTCGTGGACGGCCACATCCCAGGATGCTCAATTGCAATAAAATCCAGACTAAATAACATGTATCCTCAGACCCCGATTAGATCTATACCCCCAAGATTTGAAGTTAATTTAACTCCGGACTATCATTGTATCACAGGAAGGGGAACAGGGAGAAAGGTGGGATCATTTCCTCTTGACTCTTGTAACACCACTAGAGAGATAAAATTGTTGTCCAATATGACCCGTGCCCGTAGTGATATATGGTGGTTCTGTGGAGGTCAGATCCTCAGGGGAGTTCTCCCCTTTAATTTCTCAGGAACATGCGCAATCATACAGTTAATAATGCCCATCTACATTTTACCCGATAGCAAGACTGTGATGGATCTCACATTATCCAGCAGCGGTGGTCTCCCGGATTTGACCCGTCGGAAACGAGAGTATGCACCAGTCCCGGGTAGTTTTGATAAAAACATATACATAGACGCAATAGGAGTACCCCGAGGGGTCCCCAACGAACATAAAGCCCAGAATCAGATAGCGGCAGGATTTGAATCAGTTCTATTTCAACCCGGTCTCACGAAAAGTCGTGACACTGTCACGTTATTTAATCTATTGAAACGTGATCAGGATCACGTATTTTCAAAATTTTCGTGTTTTACAGCACAAATTTCAAACCCATGTATTTCAAGTCAATGATAACTAACAATATGACAGCTTTTGGCCACCCATTTCTACTTAAACTTGTCTGTGAACAATATGACAGCTTTAGGCCAGCCGTTTCTACTTTCACCTTTGATTCTGAGAAATTGTGACAATTCACGGATATATTAAATGCAGGTGCGCTGTATGTCTTGATGTTTATTTTATCTAGCCATCTACTGTCTTGTTTTTGGTTATGTGAATGAAAGTCCGCGTCGACGCCTCGCAAGTCCAGTGTCGCGAGCGGACGTTGCCATGACATCTAGAAATCACATCGTATTTAATGGGTTGTCACTAATATTGATGTGTTGGGCTTGATTATAACTCTTGAATAATATTGTTTGCACCACGGCCGGAAATTTGTGCTTTAAAACACGAACATTTTGAAAATACGTGATCCTGATCACGTTTCAATAGATTAAATAACGTGACAGTGTCACGACTTTTCGTGAGACCGGGTTGTCTATTTTGGTGGTGTACAATTAATAAAAATGTTGACTGAATAAATTACATATACTATAATCAACAACGGTTTGTTAATTTTACAGAAGAGGCAGTCAAAGGACTGTCCGAACAATTGGATTTCACCTCCCGGATGACCTATCAGAATAGGCTAGCTTTAGATTTGTTATTAGCAGAACGAGGAGGGGTGTGCGGGATGATAGGGACAACATGTTGTACATTTATCCCCAATAACACAGCACCAGATGGGTCCGTGGCCAGGGCATTGGCTGGACTGCAATCTCTCAAGTTGGAGTTGGCCGAGAACTCCGGTATTGGTGACCCAATAGCTGGATGGATGGAGAACCTGTTTGGTAGGTGGAGAGGTATGATCCAGTCAGTACTCACCGCGGGAATAATGGCAGTAGCCGTGTTAGTTGTTGTCGGCTGCTGTTGTATTCCCTGCGCACGAGAGCTACTGAATCAGCTGATCACCACAGCAGTGGGCGCTACAGAAGTGCCAGGTGACATTCATGCTTACGTAGGAATCAGATATAATCAGTTGAACTTGAATGAGATACCACCTGAGGAACCCGAACCTATCCAGTTACAATATATAGAATAAAATGCCACCATTTGTAGCACCTGTGTCTAAGATAATCAATATCCTGGATTTACTTGAAAAATTAATTATTGAACCACCAAGACGAGTTGTGTTTGTTATTATATAGTATTGTTTGGTTGCGAGTACAACCCGTTATTTCTGAATCGCTGCATTGATAATGGTACTGTTGATCTTCCTTGAGACGATTGTTTTACAGGCCACCTGTTACTGACACGACGACGACGGAGAACCTGTTTGGAGGCTCCCATGATGTAGGAGTAACCTCTCTGAGTTGAGCCCTTGACAAGGAGGGACGAGTCTTGGGTTCATGAATTACAGGCCCGACGGCGACAGAAAAAACAATGACTACGATAATAACATCGCCCAAAACCACCCACATGAACCGGCGCACCAATACACGAAGATCACTTGAACTCCCCAAGTCCATGCCCAAACCACCCACATTAACCGGCGCACCAATACACGAAGATCACCTGAACCCCCCAAATCCATGTTAGCTTATCAATCATTTTGAAATTTTAAAATTGTATTATGACCACCAATTTTTACGTTACTTTTGCACCTGTTGAATATTTTATGACCTTGTTGCACATAACCAAAAGTATTAGCTCAGGATTTCTATGGATAGTTTTGTTTGTGTGTTGTTTGGCCATGTGATTGTATGATAACAAGATTTATGTTCATTGTTGTATTGTTAAATAATGACCTGTATTTCCAATGAGACCCACAAGGTGAATGCCCTCTCAGTATTATGGGCGCGTAGTGGTTTTTTCCCTCTCTTCAAGAGTTCTTCCCACAACGGTTGATGGTGTCGATGATTGATCCTACTTTGGATATGTTTTTCGGTGTGGTAAATGGTGTTTATGATTTAAAATATTATTGTATGGTCATCTGAGATGACCAAGGAGGGACTGTTACGTATTTTAGGAACACAAGCTGTATTTCCCTCACTTAACCAATAGGGGGTAGGACCAAACATATAAGCCGTAAATACTATACATAGCCACAAGGGAAAGCAGGACATTACTGAAGGCTGCAATAGATACTTTAGCCACAGAGGGCAGCACCACAGACCAGAGGATTACGTCACACCGGTTCCTCTCCAAGTCTTCCGGTCCTCGCTGAGTCCATAAGAAGCCTCCAGCTCGTGGAGGCAGATCAGAACTCTCTCGGCAGCGACTAGACATAGGTGGGTTTATGCCTGTGATCAGCTAGGAGAATACTCTCGCACGTGCTTAGAACACATCTTCAATCTCTCTCTCTATCAGTTTACCATACCGAAAATACTTTATACAAATAAAGTCTCTTTAAAGCTATTCCTTTGGATTCGACCCCTCTTTCCCTGAAGAACATTGCAATATATATAATAATATATAGATAATACTGAAACGGTATTCACATTGTGGGTCTCATTGGAAATACAGGTCATTATTTAACAATACAACAATGAACATATATCTTGTTATCATACAATCATATGGTCAAACAGCACTCAAACAAAAGTATCCATAGAAATCCTGAGCTAACACTTTTGGTTATGTGCTACAAGGTCATACAATTTTCAACATGTGCAAAAGTAAAGTAAAAATTGGTAGTCATAATACAATTTAAAAAATTCTAAATGATTGATAGGCTAGCATGGATATGGGTGGTTCAGGTGATCTTCGTGTATTGCATGTGGGTGGTTTTGGGCGTTGTTATTATCGTAGCCATTGTTTCTTCTGTCGCCGTCGGGCCTGTAATTCATGAACCCAAGACTCGTCCCTCCTTGTCAAGGGCTCAGCTCACAAAGAGGTTTATTTTACATCATGGGAGCTTCCAAACAGGTTCTCCATCGTCGTCGTGTCAGCAACAGGTGGCCTGTAAACAACCGTCTCAAAGAAGATCAACAGTACCATTATCAATGCAGCGATACAGAAATAACGGGTTGCACTCGCAACCAAACAATACTATATAATAACAAACACAACTCGTCTTGGTGGTTCAATAATTAAAAGTAAATCCGGGATATTGATTATCTTATATACAGGCGCTTCTACTAGAATAGTATAGGTGTTGACTATTCTACATATTACAGCTGGATAGGGTCGGGCCCCTCAGGTGATGTCTCGTCCACTTTCACCGGATCATATCTGATCCCCATGTAAGCCTGAATGGCACTTGGCGCTTCTGTAGCGCCCACTGCTGTGGTGATCAGCCGATGCAGTAGCCCTCGTGCGCAGGGAATACAACGGCAGCCGGCTACAATTAACACGGTTACTGCCCTTATTCCCGCGACGGGCACTGACTGGATCATGCCTTTCCACCTCCCAAACATATTCTCCATCCATCCTGTCAAAGGGTCATTAATGCCGGAGTTCTGAAGGGAAAAACGGTCTGTCTAGTTACTGGACCAGATGAAATGAGACGGAGAGGTAATAAAGTCTGTCGGCACGAGGACCTTGGATTTATTAAGTAAAGTGGCAACGGTTATACAGAGTCATAAGCGTGAGAAATCGAATATGTCTAAGTCCCTAATCAGCGCTGATGGTTCGTCCGGAGCTTCGCCTCCGTGGAAGGTCTGCTTCAGAAGAAGGTGAAGAGTCCCTGTGTGATACAGTTTTATGCTGTATCCTCCTCTCGATGAGGTGTGTGCGTTTGAGGTGTGTGTGGTTCTGTGTGTTTTTGCTTGGCCTTGGCTCCCAGGCCCTGCTGTGTATGCCTCCTAACGGGGGAGAGCTCCTCGTGTCTCCGGTGTGATAAATTAAACCGGGGAGTGCCCCCCCCGAAATGTGGCTTCTCAGGCCCTGGTGTGGGCAGGGGTATCTCTTGGTTCCTCCTAACGGGGAAGAGCTCTCAAAATGTCTCCTGTGTGGTAAATTAAACCGGGGAGTGCCCCCCCGAACTGTCTCGTGTGTGATAATTTAATGTGGCTCTCAGGCCCTTGGTATGGGCAGGTGTTTCTCTTGGTTCCTTCTAACGGGGGAGAGCTTCAAAGTGTCTCCTGTGTGATAAATTAATGTGGCTCTCCCGTTCTTGAGGATGACTGGTGCATTGTCTGAGTGTCCATCATCTGCCAGCCTGGGAAATGGGGCCTTCGGCTCCGGCCGTGACCTGACTATATATTATCATGTTTGTGTTCGTTGGGTTAGAGCAAGAGTTGACTATATTGTAATGTGTCTGCCCTGTGATGTGCTCATCAGGCTAGGGTAGGAGTTCGCTATATTTGTAATGTACATGTGATGTACTCAGCAGGTTATTTTTCCCAACATATCCCCCTCAAGTCGTCGCAAGACGACTTTTACTCATTAGGGGTACGAGGGATAGGACTCCAGCGCGGGACTACCATTATAACAATATTAGAAATAACAGAAAGAAGGCAAATTACCATAAAACAAACAACCATGAGCATGGGACTAAAACAACTCGCTGGACCGGGTGTATGGGGAACCACGTGGGAGAAACGCCACCCATGCTTCAGACATGGGCTTGCCATACACACCCCACCTAGGGGGTGGCATCCACCCCGGCCTTACATCGTGAGCAGACAATAGCAACAATACTGGCAGCAGATGATACACAACAAAACCAACACCAAACCATAACAACAACAACAAAATGCAACAACAAAACCAACCGTAAACAATAACGATATAAACAAAATGCAACAATCACACAAACACTACACAATAACAATCACAGGGAAAAAAATGTAACCATGAAACGTGTCCCTAAATAATAGCGATAATATCAGAAAGATATGAGGTAGATAACGAATGGCAATCCCCCTCAACCCATTCCCAGATGACCACACACTAAGGATGTGAGGAGGAGTTGACTGGTCGTGTAACAATAAGCAATCACACGCATGGGGTATCCAGGGTAGGCTCGGGGCACGGGAACAACTGAAACCACGGAATAGTCCTGAGCGTCATCACAGGCAGGTGGTCGCAAGGCGCCACCTGAGCATTAGACCCTTTTATTCAACTGCGCTCAGGACCTCATCTGATAAACGGGCAATCAAGGCCCCTGGAATCTCGCCCGTGTGTATCCCCGAGCTCCATCTAGTGGGACAGTGGTATAAACAACAACATTTACGTTCCCGGCGTCGGTTGCGTAGACGCGGGCATAGATATGGGAGCGGCTAAAAACAGTGAAGCATACAGAAGCGAATACAGCCAGGGGCGCCCTCAAGCCTTAAGGGAACGGGCCGCAGCCCCTGGTACCGGAACGCAGATCCCTGGTCCGGTCGACGTGGGTGCATCAGGTGGGAGGGGGGTGGTGCCGTTGGCGGGGACGGGAATGGGGCAGCCCACCTGGAGAGGTTACTAGCACGTCACAGGCGGGGGGGGGGGGGGGGGGGGGGGGGGGGAGGGGGGGGGTGTGGTGGTGGGGTTTCAGCATACGGTGGTGGAAACAGGACGCCGGGGCCGGATGATCTTCATGTATTGGTGCGCTGCATTGCGTGGGGGGCCCTTGGACAGTGGGGCAGGGGTCTGTGCCATGTTCTCCAGCCAGATCAGGTCGGGCCCCTCTGGTGGTCCCTCGTCCAAACTCTCCGGTGTATACTCGATCCCCAGGTAAGCTTGGATGGCACCTGCTGCACCTGTAGCACCCATCGCTCATTGGGCTCTCCATCCATTCTGTGAAGGGGTCATTAATGCCGGAGCTCTCTGCCAACTCTAATCTGAGGGACTATAACCCTGCCAGCGCCCTGGCCACCGACCCATCCGTACGAAATCTGATTGCATCATCCTTGGGTAGTTGGTCGGCTCCGGGCGTGTCTGCATCTGGCTCCTCCTCTGGCCCTGGAACTTTGTGTTTCTCTTGCTGGAATTACAAACTTATGTACAACAGTTAGATGTTCAAACATATTTTCCTTAATTCTATTTCTAATTACTCTAATGGAAGTCCCTTTTGGGACCCTCGAATGTTAAGTGAAGGCATGGGTCGACCCTTAAGCATTTCATGCGGGGTTAGATGCGTCGTTCTGTTAGTTTTCATGCGATAACTCATTAGTGTCAGTCGTAGTGCATTAGTCCTTTAATTTAGTACTCTAATTTAATTTTGTTAATCTTTGTCTTGAGCGTCCCATTCCTCTCTCCACCATACCTTGTGGTTTGAGGATTGTAGACACAGACTAGTCTTTGTTTGACATGCAGATGTTAAATCACTCGTTTGAGTGTTTTCTGAATAAACACTGCCCTATCGCCTGAGCTAATTTCTGACGGAATTCCAAACCTTGGCATGACTTCTCTAGTCAGAACCTTGATTACCGTAGCCGCAGTTTGGTCTTCTGATGGGACTGCTTCTACCCATCTGTTGAACACTGTTTTTTTCAAATATTTCACACTCATTTAGCTGGATGTCAATCATTGTTTGCAAGTATGGTGAAGAAAAACCTTGTTTTCAAAAATTTTCCTAATTCTCCTCAATACCTCTGTCAAAACCATGCGCATTAAATGATAAGCAAATCTAAGAACGCCGTTGGTGCAACCAACGTCGAAACGTCTAACCTTAACCATCAGCAAATTAAAGCCAATCTTTTGGGAAGGGAAATCGAACCAGTGTGTCCAAAACCAAAGCCCAATATGGGTTCCAAAGTCATGCACCAAACCGAAAAAACGTACATGCGTTAGTGGCCTTCTATACCACAAAGGTAAAATAAAATAAAATAAAACGCGACATGCCCCGTTCCAAGACCACCTCTGCTGCAAGAGCTGACATATCTGACTCCTGTTCCTCCTCCACCCTACACCCCACCCGGCACTTCCTATGATTGTTGCAGCTCGTCACTTCATGATCAAGTAAGCCAGTGCCCACAGCGACTTTGCCAAGTAAGCGTGACTGTGCCTGCCTTAGGTCGTCCCGGGCTTCAAGGTGGGATCTTACCCGTCGTTGGCTAACCAGCCTTCCATCCTGGCTTATTGCAGGATGCCGTACCTGGGATACGATCAATCCCCACCTATATGGTGGTATAGATCGCAAGGTGGAGGGATGGAGACAGAGTCTTCAGCCGCCTCTGCCCTATGCAGCGTGTGTGTGCGTAAAAGATACGCCTCAGGGAAACTATAAAACAAAAAGTCATTTGTCAGAGTTAAAATTATTAAAGTGTTGCAGCAGCAATAGTGGCATTTGAAAAGTAAACCCACTACTTCCGAATCCAAATTGACAACATAGCATGTGGGATCCCTTCCCAGCAGATGTAGCGCTAATCCCCGTCATCCTTGACCAAAGAGATTTACCCTATATTTTAATTGGTGTAGTCCTACTTGTACAGTTTATCAAGATTACGTTTTTACTTTATGTATATATTTTTAATTATTATCCTCATCTTTATCATATCCATATTTATTCAATTATTCTTTCCTGTGTCAAAATAATAATAATCACTTAGTTAATAGCAACACCTTCTTTAGTCCAATTGAATTAGATTATCATTACTGTTGTCCTAGGAAGACAAAAAAACAAAATAAAAACTAAACTTAAAGAAAAACAAATTAGCCATAATGTGAATATCCACTGCGTGTCTCCCTGTGACTCTCTCCCTCCTTCAGGAGAACACGCTCTCTCTCTCTCCCTCCTCAGTACGGGGTGCTTTTTGGTGCAAGACAACAGATAAGGGTGGAATGTGGGGGGCGGTGTAGTTGGGGAAGGGTAGGGTTGGAGTTGTCCAGCAGGGGGCGGTGTAGTTGGGGAAGGGTAGGGTTGGAGTGGCCCAAATTTGGTGGAGGGGGAGGTGTGGCTTGGGACCGAGTGAGAGAACTCAAAAAATGGCGGCCGTGATGCTATAACTCTGTGGGGCCTGTCTAACACACGAGAGCGGTTGAGAGACTAGGGGGTCACTCTTGGAGGAGGAGATCGAGAAAAAAGGAGGAAAAAACAAGGGGGGGGGGGGAGCAAAAAACAACAACAGGGCCTAGAGACGTTATTCAATACATCCAGATATTCCTCATAGCCAATAATCGTTATCCATCCTTATTGATTAATCTGCTTCAACAGACTAAACCGTCTACCAACGCGGCAAAGAGATATTGTTTAGTATCGTTAGTTTATCTATCGCGACAGGTCCAGCAGTAATTCAAAGAAACACAGTAAAAGAGATATTATTTATCATTGTCAATTTATCTATTTCCGCAGGTCAAGCCATAGACCAAAGCAATACGGCAGAGAGACATTATTCATTATTATCGATTTATCTATTCCTACCTTTACCCGTTTCAACGGGCAAAGATAGAGCGGACCACGCATACACACCCACTGATTCACTCACAGGTTCTAACTTCCATACAATTCTAGGGAGGGGAACTACAACATGAGGTGGAGTAGAGGACTTCAAATATGGTGGACGGTGACCTCAAATGGGAGGACTACACATATGGGAAAGGAGATTACACTCTGGGCCTGAAAACCATACAAAGTCCCTTCTCGTGGTCCTGAAACAACCGTTCATTGTTAGAAAAACACGCACTCTATCGCTACCTCCAACTGTCTAGAGGGAAAATGGTCCCTCTCGATCGTCCTCCGACTTTAGCTCTCCTTGTCTATCTCTCTCGCTCCCTCTCACACACACACCTAAACAGACCTTTCTCATTCTGTCTCCTCCAAACGCACACACAGAAACATCACCTCTTGCGTACACACGCACAGAGACGCACACAGCCTTTCTCACTCTGTCTCCTCTAAACGCACACACAGAGACATATCAACAGACTTCTCTCATTCTGTCTTCCGCAGACGCACACAGAAACATATCAACAGACCTCTCTTTCTGTCTCCCGCAGACGCACACACAGAAACATATCGACAGACCTCTCGTTCTGTCTCCCGCAGACGCACACACAGAAACATATCAACGGACCTCTATGGCGACACATTAGTGCCACAACCCACCAACGTGACAAAAGATGCATTCGGGCGTACCACACCACTCCACACACTGATTCACTCACAGGTTCTCTCTTTCCCTCTATCAAGCTTTCTCTCACGCAAACGTACACACCCAAACGCACGTTGACGCATACTCGCTGACACGCACGTACACACTGACGTACACGCACAGAATCGCTCACAGCCTTTCTCTCTCTCTTTCTGACACACATGCACAGGGAGTCTGGACAGAGATATATGCCCAGCCGCTCACACCTTACTAGTGAGGGGCAACAGGTGTCTACTATTCCCGTCCGCTGTGGTCAATGCAATTATCCGTCTGCTACCGCACTCACAATCATTAGACACGGCAAAATAGCGTTGAGCATAACAAAGCAAGCAAGCGTTGCACACATAGCCGGGTTATCATTGATTGATTTATTTCTATATTTAGCCGGCCCACAAATACGCTCGCTCTCTTTCTTTCTCTCTCTCTGGGCCTCTTACACACACACACAGCCACTCTGTCTCTCTTTCACTCGCACATACACACACTGTTCTCTCTGTGTGTCACTCATGCCCCAGGCATACTGTTTCCTCTGCAAAGGGACTCTAACCCTGATAAAGGACTCTAACCTTCTTACCACATAGAATTATTTAATACACATCCATTACTCGGCCATCGGTAGTCTTGTATCACTATGACTGATTCTTATAGGCCCTAGGGTCTCGAGGGTATTTCTTTCACCATGCAACGAGCCTAGTTTTTTTTTCTTTCCTCTGGGTTCCACTCATGGCCCAGGCATCCATTACTTTGGCCATCGGTAGTCTTGTATCACTATGACCGATTCTTATAGGCCCTAGGGTCTCGAGGGTATTTCCTTCACCATGCAACAAGCCTAGTTTTTTTTTTTTTTCTTTTCCTCTGGGTTCCACTCTTGGCCCAGGCATCTTTCCTCTGGGTTCCACTCTTGGCCCAGGCATCGTTCCTCCGGGTTCCACTCATGGCCCAGGCATCCATTACTTTGGCAATCGGTAGTCTTGTATCACTATGACCGATTCTTATAGGCCCTATGGTCTCGAGGGTATTCTTTCACCATGCAACGAGCCAATATTCGATGTGTCACGCGTTCAGGGTCAATCGGGTTTTATGGGGAAATGCTGGGATGCAGTCCTATTCGTCCCCACGAGATATCCCGTAGCGAACCGCTCTCACAGTCTCACCTCCTAATGTGGTTCCTATATAACTATGCAGAGTTTGGATTTTATTAACAGGTTCTGCCTACCTTTTGTTGGGCGCGCGCGAGGTGAGACTGCAGGAATCGGTCCGGTGCTCCGGGGTCCCGAGGTCGTGCCGCTCTCCGTCTCTCGTTTCCCAGTTGCGGCCCAATTCAGAAAAAATCACGTCGGGGTCACCAAATTGAGGGGAAAAACGGTCTGTCTAGTTACTGGACCAGATAAAATGAGACGGAGAGGTAATAAAGTCTGTCGGCACGAGGACCTTGGATTTATTAAGTAAAGTGGCAACGGTTATACAGAGTCATAAAGCGTGAGAAATCGAATATGTCTAAGTCCCTAATCAGCGCTGATGGTTCGTCCAGAGCTTCCCCTCCGTGGAAGGTCTGCTTCAGAAGAATATGAAGAGTCCCTGTGTGATACAGTTTTATGCTGTATCCTCCTCTCGATGAGGTGTGTGCGTTTGAGGTGTGTGTGGTTCTGTGTGTTTTTGCTTGGCCTTGGCTCCCAGGCCCTGGTGTGTATCCCTTGTTTTCTTCCTAACGGGGTTTAGAAAATGTCTCCTGTGTGATAAATTAATGTGTCTCTCAGGCCCTGGTATATGCCTCCTAACGGGGGAGAGCTCCTCGTGTCTCCGGTGTGATAAATTAAAACGGGGGAGTGCCCCCCCCCGAAGTGTCTCGTGTGTGATAATTTAATGTGGCTCTCGGGCCCTTGGTATGGGCAGGTGTTTCTCTTGGTTCCTTCTAACGGGGGAGAGCTTCAAAGTGTCTCCTGTGTGATAAATGAATGTGGCTCTCCCGTTCTTGAGGATGACTGGTGCATTGTCTGAGTGTCCACCATCTGCCAGCCTGGGAAATGGGGCCTTCGGCTCCGGCCTTGACCAGACTATATATTATCATGTTTGTGTTCGTTGGGTTAGAGCAAGAGTTGACTATATTGTAATGTGTCTGCCATGTGATGTGCTCATCAGGCTAGGGTAGGAGTTAGCTTTATTTATACTGTACATGTGATGTACTCAGCAGGTTATTTTGCCCAACACACGTAACCTTGAAACTATCTCCTTGATTACAAAACGATGGTCAATATTTAATTTAAATATGTTACGCTTTATACTACTTATGCAATTAAAAGATATTAATGCCAGGCGGCCCGTTTTTTTTAATGGTTATGGTGTTCCCTTTTTGAGTTATTATATGCTTGTATTTCTCATAGACCTCCACAAGCAGCTTCTGTTCTCCGCTGGAAAAGATCCCGCTCCGTATTTTTCAGATATTTGATCCATGATTCGACATTCACGGTTCTGGGATGGTTACATATCTCGTGAGCGTGCGTAATCCACGATAACGTTAGCCTGGTTTGAACTAACCTGAGCAAGGCCAGGCTGAACTGGGTTGATCGAATGGCTTTAGCCTCAAGTGAAAGTTTGCGTTAGTTCTAGCTGGGCTTAATCAACAAAGCGCTGCCTTCCTAATCGACTTTGATGGAATACCCCTGTGGGGTGCATTTGCCAAAACTCGGGACACGGGACGATTGAAACACAGCGATTTCCTCGAAAACCACGCAAGGCTTTCACGTCAAATTGCGTCACTACGTCCAGCACGCAAGACTGACAAACCCTGCGAAATTTCGTGTAATGACGTCCCACCGTTCAAATGTTATCCCTCTAACCTGTTTTCGAGAGCGCTAAGTAAAATCCTTCCTGCGGTAGTTTTTTTGTAATAAATAGTTGTGTTTTTTGTTTCATGCCATAATAATTTGACTATGCAACAGATGAATTAGTACTTAAACCTGTGGTAAAGTGTGCAATGTCAGAGTTTGGAAATTTAGAGGTAAAAAAGGTTTAAGGGTCAGTAGTCGCTGTCGGTACGATTGAAACACTTGTTTCAAACGCAACACGAGTCATGTTATCCGATTGACGTGGTCGTTTTTGTTTAAAATAAATAAAAAGGATGTTCAACTGTGTATCCCTAAATATGACTTAGTGGAGGGAAATAAGTACATTTAATGCAAATTTAGTCGTCCAAAAGAAGAAAGGTGAGTTTTAATCGAAATGTGCATCTTGACAATTACGCACAATTACGCTCGGGGCAAAAATATTTTTTAACCTTTTATATTATGCGGAATTATGTGAAATTTTAGCAATGACGAGTACACTACTATGTTGTTCGGTATGTTGCATAAAAACAAGAGAAAGGTCAATAGTTTCTTTTTAAAATATGCTGTTTCATTCGTCCCGCATGTGTGTTTCAAACGTCCCGACTAGGCGGGGCGTTTGAAACAGATGTCAACTTACGTTCAAAGTTAAAAAACAGCTCGATCATCCAACATATGTATTAAATTACACTTGTAAAGTTGTTGATCACATGTTGAAATTATTTGTATACGTAACGTCATCTTTGAAAAAGACGTTTAACTGAAAAGTGTTTCAATCGACCCGGCTCTCCCCTACAAAGGTTTCCCAAAAGTCTCCAGCTAACATAGCAATACATAGCCTCTTCGTTCATTAGCTGCGTGCTTATCAGCTAATACATAGCCTCTTCGTTCATTAGCTGCGTGCTTATCAGCTAGCAGATAGTGAACAGATGTTTTCTGGAGGCGGAGTCCGGAGTTGCTCTGAGGCATTCAATCATTAACAGGTGGAAAGAATCACAAACTTTGATATTTAGACTACATGCTTATTATACAGTTTTGATTAATATCCACCAACTTGATTGTGTCTAGCCTACCTTTCCTACCTAATTTCGGAAATAATTGTTTGTTTGGAAAAAACGTATAACTAATTTTTTATGACACTGCCGAATTCATCATCATAGGCACTATCTATACAATACAATATAGGTGCTGCAATTGGGTTGAGACTTTTATTTAAAAAAGATAATTCAAACAATGAATTTGGTGAGAATGTAATTTGTCTACACTATTCTCTGGGAGATGGATAAGTAAAAAACAACAACTTTCTCCCCAATTTTGTCCAAGAGTCAAATGCTGACTGGTTAGATCACTTTCCCTGAGAATTACAGGTTTGATTTTTGCCACCGGTTCAAGCCCTGCTAGATGCGTCTTGTTTCCTCAGTTCTAATGATAGATTTCGCTCTCTTAACAGTACCTAGGCAGTATATTTCCCTGCTACCATATTTTGATAACATTTTGACAGGGGGCAGCATATTGTGTTGTTGCATTGGATGCATGTCTTTTAATACAGGCCTAGCTAATAATTTTTTTTATTGTAGGCTATCACTGTATTCTCTTCTCTCAAACCCACTGCCAAGAATCTTATCACATATGTAAAAGTAACAGGGTTGATAAAGATAATATTTAGGAGTCAATAAATGTCCAGTGATGTTCCACACTCTAACATTTTGAGGCGGTTCTGCACTAACTTGGAATGCTAACTGCTCAAAAAAGACAAAGAAGACCGGTCATGTGACCATGAATATCCTGGAAGCATGTGGCATAATATGGACCTATAACAGCCCTAGAGCTGTTGTAAATAATTTGCCTTTTCACTGTGAGTAATAAGCACTCAGCCAGACTATGTTGTTGGGAAACAGTCAGGAAGCCTTAACTTACCTAGTACTATGGAGTTTAATAACTTCAGAGCTTCCTATGTAGGTGAAATGGTTTTGGGGAACACTTTCCATAAACCGTTGAGTCCCTAAGAGGTAGGTTGCTAAGTATGCTTTCGGGAAACAAACCCCTGGTATGTTCTAGAGTGGGTAGCGTTGTAACAGCCGGAGCAGGGTTTCAGTACCGGCTTGTCAGAGCATTCTGAGTGTGTGTGTGGCGACGGCTGCTTCAACCTGTCAGCCTTGATTGGTCAATGCCCCACAGGAGCAGCCTCCCCCAGCCCGAGTCTCATCAGTCTGACTGGGGCCAGGGGAGGCTGCTTCAACCATCCGCCACACACACTCCACAATGTCTTTTAACGGGATGGGAAACCCACCAAAATGGTAAGATGGTTTGTGTGGGACTGAATGCAGAAAACAGCAGCACAGAGTTCTGACAAGAAGGGGTTTTATTTGACCAAAATAAATACAAAAACAGGTATTGGAGAACCAAGAAAAGAAAGATTAAAACATTATGAACATGAATGATTGAGTTTCAACATAAATCTGGTTTGTTTGGAAGTTAATTCTGGATGTTAGAAGTAATAAGAGTAAAACAACATGACATATCCATTTGGTCTTTTTTTATGTAACCGTGAGCTGCTGTCTATGATGATGTCATTAGCGAAGATAGTTTTCACAGAAATGGTACGCATCAGAGTTAACATCAACTACTGGAACAACCCACACTATTTTTAGACCACACACACACACACAAACACACACTGATGTGTGATGTCTGATGTGACTCACACAAAGTAAATTGCTCGCTGCAAATGCGTGTGGTGAGGTCAGATAGTAAAATGAGTAATGTCACGGCCCGGTTGGCAGTATACTTTGGATCATGCCTGATAGTCTATGGAAATAATGTTTGCAAATATTGGGATGGAAAATCCACATGTTGTTCCATTTTTCTTGATGAGCTCAGGATTTGTTTACTATTCCGTGTGTGATCTTGCCATCCTGCTCTTCTTCAGGGTCATCTAAAATGTAAACCTTTGTTTTCGTGTGATGTAATCTGTTTCCCATTCCTTTCCCATGCTGCCTCGTGTTGGTTTGGGCCTGTTCTCTTGACCCCCTGGGGAGCGTGGCGAAGCAAAGGGTTCCATGTGATATGACAAATAAACTCAGACAATCGTGCTCTGGGATATGATCCAATAGATTACTTTTTGTGAGCATGAGAATGAACTGTTTTTGAGGAGGTCTGCTGTAAAAGCGGGGAAATCAGAGTATCCCTACCAGCGTTGGGAACGTTACTTTAAAAAAGGATTTAGTTATAGTTACTCACTACTCGTTCCAAAAAGTAACTGAGTTAATAACTGAATTACCCTGTAATGAAAGTAACTAGTTACCAGGGAAAGTAACTATTTGCGTCACTGTAAAAAAAAGAAAGTCGCTATATGTCAAAGAATTGATTTTTCTGAGCAGTTTTCACTTGGCCTTAATGTGTTAAATGGTTAAACTGCCCATTCAAGGCCCTGATATGCTTCCAACTGAGGCCCCGTCCACACTAACTTGGATAAATCTAAAAACGCATAAATATTTATCCGTTTATCCCTGAAAACGATGCTTTTTCGAAAACAATCGCTGAGGTGGATGAATGTTAAAACGCTGAGTTTGCGTTGTAGTGTGGACAGGGTAGTCGGAGGCTTTCAGAAACGATGACGTTCGGTTGCCATGACACTGCCACAAGCTTGCCCTTGAGACCGAGACGCTCATCAAAGAAATGGCAGGTGAAATGCAAATGATGATCTCTGTACAATGTACTAATTTATCTCCAGAAACAACTCGACATATTGGCTAAAACATATTTCTGGACAAGACCGGGTCAAAAATGATTAACCAGCTGATCAACTGTAAATATCAGCTGATCACGCCCCTGTAATCTAAACAGAGAGGCGTGGCGGAGTTACGTAACCATGACAACAACTGTTTATCAAAATAATTTCAGTGTGGAATGTAGATGCAAAACCTTCCGAACATTTACCCGGGTTAGTGTTGATGGGGCCTGAATTTCAATTTGCTTGGTTGCAAAGGCTGTGGAACATCTGCCGAATACTACAGAAAATGCCAACTTTTCATTGGATTGCTCCGGACTCGCCATTTCTGCTGCTTCATCGAATCTGTTTGGTGTGTGCGTTTGCGTGGCATGCGTCTCCTCGCTTGTGTGTAAAAAACACTGGCTCCAAATAGGCCATAAGGTGAACCCGTTTTTCGTTTCATCTCGTTCCCATGTCTGGGCACTAAATAATTTTTGGTCCTATCAGATATTTTGGAAAATATCTGATAGGAGAAAAACAAAGTTCTCCACTTGACATCCTGCAGTATTTTTTTAATTGGTGTTTAAAGTCGGGACTATTTCTTGATTAGCGTAAGAATATTTTCGTCGCGAAGGGCAACATTTTTGTCACGTGCTTCACATTCGACCAATCAGGTAGCCGCGCAGATCCGAGATGGCGATGTCAACTGAGTTTAGCGATGAAGAGGAAAATACTCTAAAACATCTGAAACACTTTAAAAAAAGTTCGAAAAAAGAACAACAAAATATGCTACATGCATGTTACGTCTGTACGGAACGAAGAGGTGAATGATTTCACTATCACAAGGTGGGATACTTACAGGAATTGTTTACAACTGTGGCTTTGCTGTCATGGCGAGTCTCATAAAGTAGCCGAGACATTCAAATCCTGCATCGATGTTGAATATAACGATATTCCTGATGACGCTGGGTTCCACCCGACTTGGTACCGGCGGTTCATTGATAAAAAGCGATTGGATTCTGCGGAAAAACGGGCCAAACGGCTGGCTGTGGGTCAAGATGAGTCTGTGGCATCGGACAACGCTTCAGGCTCGACAAGTGACATTCCACGAAAAAAACTAAGATCGAAGACGGGCCTGCCTATCGGTTCTGCTGGCCCTGTGCTCCCTGCCTTTTGTATAATTTGCAAGAAAACGGACAAGAGCGTTACTGTGGGAGGCAAACGGCAGAAGGACCATCTTTCACAGGCAGAAACGCTTTCAGCGGGTAAACACACACACACACACACACACACACACACACACACACACACACACACACACACACACACACACACACATATACACACACACACACAGTACACGTAGCACTTCCACACATACAAACCATTTGATCATCTTTTTAGGCCTGTTGATGAACGCTGCCAGGATAAAGCAAGACAGTAGCATTCTCTTGCATATTCAAGACAGAGACTGTGTGGCCATGGGGGGTGCGGTACCACAAGTCTGTTCGAGACAGTACACCAAGTTCCTGACAAAGTCTGCTGTAACTGGAACCGCAGACAAAGAAGTGTGAGTTATTCAATTGCATTATCAATTATACACACATTATAAATTACAATTCATATTCTAGATGCATGACAGATAGTGTCAAGAATAATGAAATTAATATAGAATAAATAAAAGTTTCACTTTTTGAATGGTATTATGATATTACATTTGTTTGAGATGCACTTGTAAAGGCTGTTTGTATGTAGCTACAATATTGACTGCATACTTTTTGGCACATATTAAGTGTGTGTGTGTGTGTGTGTGTGTGTGTGTGTGTGTGTGTGTGTGTGTGTGTGTGGTGTGTGTGTGTGTGTGTGTGTGTGTCTTTCAGAAGGGAACCAACCTTTGATGCCAGCTACAACATATTCTGCGAGAGGATCATCCGCCAAAGGATATTTGTAAATCAGGAGGTGCTGAGAATGAACCAGCTACGACGAATGTTTTTAAATACGGTGCAAAAACATGAGGATCGTGATGCTTCAAACTACAGGTAACAACAGAAGTTTTTTTTGGCAGCGATGTAAAACACTTTTATGCTGGAAAATATCAAAAAAATTAATAAAAAGGCTTTGATAGTATATTTAAACTACTAATACTTTTAAGTATGAATATATCTTTATTTACACCCTTGTGCTCCTCTTTCCCTGTGTTCTTATGTTGCAGGCAGGATAAATTAAAGAGAAGGCTGACCCTGGACTTTCCCCAACTGGTGTTTCACTGCCCCAGCAAGCGCAACATCTGCGAACTGGTTTTTGTTGTTTTGTTGTTTGTCTGCAGATAAGCTGATAGACAGGCTACCTCATCCATCAGGTACAGACACAACTGAGTCAACTGAAGTAAGCCAAGCTGAAAGTGACACTGAACACATGGCAAGAACAACAGCTGGTCCGCAAACTACTGAGAACACAAGGACACTTTATAGTGCAGCGCTGATATTGAAGCAGCTACTATGTGACTCTCCCGGTATGACGTGTGACTCTCCCGGTATGACGTGCCCCTGGCCACCCACATCAGTTGATTTAAATGTGTCCGATGCAAAATCTGTTGTGCCACTTGAACTGTACAATGTTATTGCTTGGATTGTAGGTGCAACAGAGGAAACAACATTAGCCTGTTATGTTGATATTCCAGAATATTTAAACCTAAAAGTGATATCTGTTTGTCAAGACATTATGTATCTTGCATCTAAAGGTCGGAGGCAGACACCCAAATCATTATGTCTTGGTCTGAGTATTCGGCATTTAACAGGTTCCTCACAAGTTGTGTCACTGCTGAGTGGACCAGGGCAGGGGTTTTCAAAGTGTGAGAGAGTGAGCCCCCCCTCAGAGAAAAAAATTCAGCTGAGCCCCCCCCCCAATTTTTTTTCTAAATACCTGTGTTTTGAAAGCTATTTTAATTATTTTACACATTTCAAACATCTCCGATGATAATTTTTAAACATTTGAAACAATTTTTTTAACATATTTTTTAAACATATTTCTGAAACATTACAACATCTTTGTGCGTTTTTAAACAACACAATTTAACAACTTTATCTTAGCATGTTTTAGCTTAACCTTTTTTAAATACATTTGAACATCTTAATCTGTGTAAACTGCCAGTTTACAGATTCATTCAGGGTCCCCGACTCTGAATTTTCTGAGTCGAATCAGATCTGCCTTTTCAGTCCAGAGATTCGACTATTCGGCGGGGTTTGTTTACCGGCGTTGCTATGGTGACCTAAATTATTATAAGCAACTGAAAACTACGCCGGTTTGAAACTAAAACTGTGATTCTCAAAAAAGTATAAATGCTATCAAAATTCCGTTTAGATAGTAGTGAAGATACAAGTGTGTAGATTTGTTTAATCGTTTGAACGATGGTAAACGGTTGAAAAAGGAATGAGTTACGATGTCTAGAAGTAGGTGTATCAGAATGGGCTGACGTCTTCAATGAAAACAGCTGAAAACGAAGCGGTATGAAACTAAAACTGTGATTCTGAAGACATTTTAAATGATATCGAAATTCTGTTTAGATATTATTGAAGATACAAGTGTGTAGATTTGCTAAATGGTTTGCACGAAGATAAACGGTTGAAAATTGATTTAGTTATGTTACTTCTGCAGTTGAAGTACGACTGATGATTTGAATTTATCGTCTTTCAGGGTTATTTTCGGTTTGAAAACAACTGGACTAGGGCATTGTGCTTCATGGGACACAGTTGTCAGTCTAGACACTAGCCTTGCCCAACTACAACTACTAGAGGGCAGAGACAATATCCCGGTTGGATTCTCGAAGAAGACTCCTACAATACTGGTGTGGGACAATATTGACTTTGGGGAGGAGACACTGTCAGGTCGTGGAACTACTCACCATACAAATGGCATTATGCTGCAAAGTTCTGTCGCTGAACCTGCATCAAGAACAAACAGACAACCACTACAGAAAGGAGTGTCCTCATTCAAAGCACCCCCTAGCACTCCTGTAGAACACTACCAACAGTCTAAAAGAGAAGGGCCACAGAACTTGTTTCATCATCATAGCATTCCACTGCAGCCGGAAACTTACAGATTGAACACCGTGTCTGCAGCCCAAACTGAACTGGAATATGTTTTTGTAAAATACATAGATGCTGAACGATGCACAGTCCCAAGCTGGACAGGTTTCCATACATTGCTTCAAGGAGATGCTGCTCTGCAAAAGTCAGCACTGCATTATCTTCCAGTTATTGAGGCTTCACCGACAGAGATGTCAACGGTAAACACAATTCTGAAGCGAAGTGTCCAAATTGCCGATCGGCATGAACTGGAACATATCGTGTTAGTATTTGACCAAGCTATATATGCCAAAGCTCAACAAATCCGTTGGAAAGACGAAGACTTGACAAAGCGTCTAGTGATTAGACTAGGCGAGTTTCACACATGCATGTCCTACCTCGGTATTCTAGGAAAAAGGTTTGGAGATTCAGGACTGCAAGACATACTCATTGAGTCTGAAGTGTTTGCCCCAGGATCCATCAATGGGGTGATCAGTGGTCATCAATATAACCGCAGCATAAGGGCGCACAAGCTTATTTACGAGTGTCCGCAACGCGCCAGAGTAAACACCTTCCTGGACTCTTTGCCACCAGTGGAGAGACATGAGTGTTTGGATGTTATTGAGGAGATAAAATGTGCATTCCCAGAGGGAACAATCTAAGTTTTGGGTGCTAATGACAAATTTGAAAAAATCTGTTGTAAGTATGCAGAATATGTGGAAAGGAGAAGTGCAGTCAACCAAACATTTGAGTTCATACATCGATATGGTTCAAACACTCCTTCTGTTTGTGAGAGCAACAAGAGAATCTGACTGGCAACTCCACCTGTCAACAGTTCGATTGATGATGCCGATGTTTTTTGCCTATGATCGTGTGAACTATGCTAGGTATCTACCTGCATACTGGCTGGAAATGGTCAATTTGCCTGTAACACATCCTTCTTGCCACAACGACCTCAGCGTTAAAGGCCAGTGGACTGTCCAACGTCAAAGTGTCCATGGATTTGCCTCGATAGCCTGTGACCAGGCTATTGAGCAAACATGCAACCGAGATTCCAAGACAAAAGGTGGATGGACAGGGATAACACAGAATCGAGCTGCAGTTTAATGCTGGATATTATCACAAAATGAAAGGGCTGCTATAACAAGACAATGTGAGTCAATGGCAGGTAAATCTCCTGAACAACGGAAACGGAAAGACCTTGACAGCACACAGATTAATGCTGATGAAAAGGCTGTGACTAGAATAAGTTCCACTCTAGATTCAATGCTGAACCCTTTCGACACACACCACGAAGGTATTGTGTGTCTTAGCTCTGGGACAGTAGCAGTTGAAGAAATCAAGAAGGATTTGCTCGCAGCTCCAGACAAAGGGGAAAATGCTGTCAAAGAGTTTATGGACCAGCGACTTTTGTCAAAATCTGTCGACATATTCGCTCCCATCAAGGCGCTTCAACTGAAAACCTTTAGTGACCAGGCAAAGACGAAGAAGAAATCTGCAGCGGGCAAGGATGTGATTCTACTGGCTGACAAGAAGCTGTTCTCCAGACTGCTCATAATAGGCCAGAGTAGAAAAATTGACCTTAGGGAGATTCTATCCTACTCACTGGGAACGGTTTCCTATCCTCTAGCCAGTATGGATGGTTCACTTGCCAAAACTAACAAATCAGCTCTCATGGATTTATTAGAGGCTAAAGGTGGGGACTGCCTATTTGATAAAATCCCACCAAATTGAGCTATTCTGTTCGATGGCATGGCAGTCATACAAGCCCTTCAGTCCAGACCACCCACCTTTGGAGAGCTCGCTGACACCATACTACAGTACTTAGTTAAGCTGGCTCTGCAGTACAAGTGTGAAAGGGTAGACTTTGTGATAGACCAGTATCCTGAAATTAGAATTAAAAATGTAGAACGGTCACGTAGAGCTGTTGGTGGCACACAACAGGTGCAAATTTATGGAAGGACCCAGAAGACACCAAGTTTCTATCTGATGGAACAAATAAAGCGGCACTGTCTGAATTCCTCTTTGATGTGTGGAAAGATGCTGATCTAACTGTTGTGGGCAAAGAATTGACTGTGTACATAGCACATGGAGAACTGTGTCACTGCTTGAAAGTATCAGATGGTTCACAAACTGTAATTGCTGTTAAGGATCTTGAATGTGATCATGAGTAATGTGACACAAGGGTGTTCTTACATGCACATCATGCTGCACAGGAACATGAAACAGTCATCATTAAGAGCCCTGATACTAGTGGTGCAACGGTTCACGGGTTTCCCGTGATCCGTACGGATCAACCATCACGGTTCGGGACGCAAGTGATCCGCGGATCGGCTGATAAAAAAAAAAGTTGTGAGTTGACGTGATCAGCTCATGTTTAGAGGACAATTCCGGTATTAACAACATCATCAAGTATCGTAGCGAAATACAGTTTATGTTGTGTTTTATTTGGCGTTCCGTAAATCCCATTGAAACGTAAACCGGAACCAGACTTGTTTAGGTTTGGTTGTAGTCTTTTCGCTCGGTTCGCCGTATCAACAGTAGGGCTAGAACCGAGCGAAAAAACTAAACCCCCCCTTGCAATGAGCAATGAGTCTCCCAACCGAAATCAATGGATTTACAAAATGCCAAATAAAACACCACAGAAACTGTATTTCGCTACCAAACTAAAAAAAAGAAGATAAGGATGTCTGAATTGCCTTTGGAGAGTGTAGACTCTAAACTCTCCCCAGGCAATGCAGACATCCTGAATTGTAAATCCAGGGTTAGGGATTATTTACTATCCTATCCATGATAAAAAGAAGAAGGAATAATGCCTCAGATTGCACATTTTTTAAATATTGACCATGCTTAAAGGAAGCAGGATTATTACCTAATTTTTCACTTTATTTTGTTTTTACACAGTTGAAGATTTTATTTAAAGTCACATTTGTCTTGTTATCTTTATTGTTGTTGTTGATCCGAAAATGATCCGACCCGTGACTCAAAAACCGTGACCCGACCCGAACCGTGAGCTTTGTGATCCGTTGCACCCCTACCTGATACAGATGTGGCAGTTATTGCTTTAAGTCTGCAGAGAGATCTTCCATGTAGCTTGTTTTTCTTCACGGGAGTTGGCAACAGGACAAGAATCATTGACCTTGTTAAGGTGTCAACAGCCCTCGGAAACGGTGTGTGTTTGGCACTTATTGGAATTCATACCTTCTCAGGTTGCGACTCCACAAGCGCCTTTCATGGCAAGGGGAAAAGAAAGACGTTTTCGGTTGCATGCGAAAAGGAAGAATACCTGTCTGCCTTTACACATCTGGGAAGCAGTTTTGAATTGGACCAGTCAACATTTGATGTGCTGAGCAAATATGTGTGCCACCTGTATGGCCAATCATCTGCAGAAAATGTCAACGATGCAAGGTACAGAGCATTCTGCATGGCATCATCAGCTTTTCCGGAACTCTCAATGCCCCCTACAAGTGATGCCCTGCACCAACACTGCAAAAGGGCAAACTACCAGGCTGCAATAATGAGACATTCTCTCAAAGGTATAATGTCTGCCCCTTCACCCAATGGCAATGGATGGCACATTGAGGATGGGGAGTTAAAAGTTACATGGATGACTACAAATCCTGCCCCTGAGAGTGTGTTAAAGGTAGTCCACTGCAGCTGCAAGCAGAGCAAATGTGAGACAGGAAGATGTTCCTGTATGTCTGCAAGGCTATCCTGTACTGATTTGTGTCGGTGCCAAAATTTTGCCAATATTTCCATGGAAAAAGAGGATAAAAGCACATGGGAAGATGGCTCTGATGATAGTGATAGCTAAGAGATTAACAATGTCTCCCTCGCTCAGAATACGCAGTCACACTTAATCAGTGTTAGTTCTCTGATAAAAAAGTATTTTGCTATTTCTTTTTTTTTGTTACTTATGTTAAATACTTTAAAAATAAAATGTGAGGTTACAGTGCACTTGACCTTAAAAAAATTATACTAATCATAGTTTGAGTTTGCCAAATTTGAGGAAAATCTATCAAAGAATTCCTGAGATATGGCTTTAACAATGTGCAAAGCTAAGACAAAATAATAAAAAAATGTCTTAAAAAAAAGACCTGCTGTGACATCAACACATTGTTTTGTTCAGGTAAATATTGTTTTATACCATATTGTGTACAGATTCTGAACTGTAATGCAGTTTTTGTTGTATTATCCTTTTTTCGGCATTATTCGATATTTTGATTGATGTCATCCATTTTGGGCCAAAGCGTTCTTTATTTTATTTATTTTTTTACTTCCTCTTATAACACAGTATCTACTGAAATTTGTAATGCATAAAACATCATTGTTAAGCAAAATGTACCATGTGTATGTTCAATTGTACAGGTTGCTATTCACTTATTTTGAAGCGTTTTTCTCATTTTTTTTGTACATTTCATGGTTTAAATTCAAATGAAAGTATATTAATGCTAAAATACTTGTCTCAAATGTTACGTATATGTATGAATGTCAATTTGTGGGAGAGATTCTGTTTCCAGAATGAATGTAAATACATTTACAAGAAAAAACAGCTGTATAAGATTTGTTTTTTTGTAATTCCTATTTTCAAACATTTATGGCTCTTAAAAAAAAACTGCAGGATATTTTGCGGAGAACTTTTAATCTGATCTCCACAATGGCATTGTCTATGCAAAAATGCAAAAAAAGAGTAGTGCCCAGACGTGGGAACGAAAATCACTTTCTAGCCACTTTTTCCTGGTTCACCTTATGGCCTAAAATGGCTACCGTGAAACATGACTCTGCCTTAGCCAATCATAATCGCTTATCTCGTTGTTAACCCACCCGGTCTCCTCACTAGCAGTTTGTGTGTGGAGCCAGGGGTGCGTTCGGAGGACGCAGTTTATTCAATCAATTCATAATAATGCACCGCATTTAATGTACAGTAATGGTAACGGCGTTGTAACGACGGAAACAGTAATTAGTCAGATTACCCCGTTACTGAAGAAATAACGGCGTTACCTAACGGCGTTATTTTATGCGGCGTTATTACAAACACTTATCCCTACTCCACTACATACTACTAACCCTTTGATACATTTGTTGTTTTGACACATGTTAAGCTTGCTGGTAGTTCTACCAGGAGGACTCAAATCACGCGCGGCTGGCCGCCAATCACCAATCACCTGCCTACACCTGCTCTATAAAGAGTAGTCTAACATATGTCTTTGCTGCTCAGGTCTTCGTTCGACGCATGCTGCTGCTTTACTGTGCTTCTGATTATCTCGCATATCTCGTCGCTTAGTTGCTACGTCGGTTAATACACACCAAGAGGTCATAACTTCGGATTCGTGCTGGTCGGCCTACTACTTCTGGTCCCGGCAAGCGAGCGCAGAAAGCCGTTCTTTTTGGTCCCCGGTATCCTCAACAACACCACCAACACGTTCCCAACACGGACATCCGCCTGGTTCTACAAACTAGGGCCCGACCGATATGTTTTTTTCAGGGCCGATACCGATACCGATATTTATGAAAATGGGAGGCCGATAACCGATATGTGCAACCGATAAATCGAAGAAAAAAATTCTCAAATAAATTAAAAATGGCAAACACTGACTCGAACTTCCATTAAGTGTTTTTAATAGTAAACATTTTAAGTACAGGGAGCTGCCAGCAGCATTTGTAAAATAAAGCCGAACTTAACTTAGAATAACTTAACATAGAATAATAGCATAAGCAGTTGCAATCTAATACAGACATATTTAGAAAATAAATATTTGATACAAACTAAATCTATTTTCAGACATTGTAAAAAAACAAACAAATAATAATTGTACATATAAATTGTAAATAATTTATAGTATGTCTCTATATAAAAATAGTCAAAATCATATAGATAAGCCTGTATATTTCTGTAAATATACGGCACTAGTAGTTTACTTAAAGTAAAAAAGAAAAAATGCAAACTACAGCACGTATAACAACCTCCTGATTCAAGAGTTTATTTTACGTCCAGTGGCTGTGCTGGGCTGCTTGTCTGCCTCTGGGTGGCGAGGTGAAACGAAAGCATTTAGGTATTTTTTCATGTCACAAAAAAAGGCGAATTACAAAGAAGTATTTGGATCATTGTACCTAGCGCACATCAAATGCCAGCACTTTGAGATCACACCAGGCGTGATTAAATGGTCAAAGGGCCTGGGAACGCACAATAAAGAAACTAATAGACTGAACGTACAATGTGCCTTTAGGGCCTGAGTCGCGTAGCGTAGTGTTCATGAAGTTGTTTACCTAACACCAAGTTAGTTAGCGCAAGCCAAAATTAGCTACCAGAGATGCTGTCGTATCTCTGTAGCTACTTGCTGCTAGCTACTGCTAGCCTGTCTGTCTACCCGTAACAAGATGTTACACCAGTTTGAAACGCAGCAACTGGCCTAAACTTAATTCTATTTAACTTAATTTGAGGGACATTGCGACCAATCACCGTTGGTTCTACCGTGCTGGGTAACTTGTTAGGGAACAAGGCTCTCACAAGAGCCGTAAATGGGAATGTATATAAGGCTCTGGCTGCAGATACTCGACCCTCTATGCTGGCTCTTACTCAGGCAGGCTATAAAGTAGCTAACAGGCTATCAAGTAGCTAGCAGGCTCTAAATGGTTAGTCTCGGGAACAAACACAAACACGTTTTATTTGGTCTTCATTGACCATGGCTTTCAGTCCACCTTTCGTGTAGAACTACAGACACGTTCACGTTTCCATGTGGGTTTTTAACAATAACTGTAGTAGGACTATACACCATGTTGAGACTGCTCTATGGACAACCTTTTCAGTGAGGAGTATTCGCTGTCCTTCTGGTTGTCCTTGCGTGAGCTAAGGTTTGTGTCGTTATTACACAGATCAAATGGATCGGTTTCACAAATTAATAAACACCTTGTGGTGCCGTGCTTCTGCAACGTTGGTGTGTTTGTGACATATTGCAGGGGATATTGCTTCGTATATGCTTACCTCGAAGGAAATGTGTTTTCTCTGCTTTAAGTTGTATTCGCAGCACCGTCCTTAACCCCACTTGGCCGTCTAGAAACCGCTCACGAGTCACAGGGAGCGTGAAGGCACCCCGCCCCGCTTGCAGCCTTGCGTGTTGATTGGTTGTATTCCGTGTGCCAAACAAATCAGATGCTGTGACGGGCGGGGCAACTTGGCAAGGCTCATGAATTCCAAGTGGCAAGAGCGGAAGGCGCGTTCAGAACGAAACAGCTGCAAAATTGGTTGTGAAAATTATATGAACGTATCGGTGGGAATTTATGGAAAGTATGGCCGATACCGATATCCCCAAAATGTTAAATATCGGCCCGATATATCGGTGCGGCCGATAATCGGTCGGGCCCTACTACAAACCCTCGCCGAGTTGGTGCAAAGCATTGGCGCCAGGATGGACGCCGTCGAAACGCCATGCGGAACTCCCGGACGGGTCCAGGCCCCCAACCCGCTGTCGTCGGTCGCCACGGCGCCTTTCTACTTCCAGCAACCATCAGGCTCGGCTTCCTCCGCCTTCACAGGCTACGCACCTGGCACGTGCCCTGCTACCATGACTACTGCAGTCCCCGCGTTAGCCCCCGCAGCGTATTTTCTCTCACAGCTCTACCAGTCCAGCTTCAGGATGCGGCTCCCTCGGTTGGGTTAGGGGGTTTCTTCCAAGGGCAATGGTTGCTGAGGGATGGCCAGTCGAAGCTGGTACGTTCGCCCTAGGGTCAGAGTCGTCTGCGCTGTTCGAGCTTTACCCTATCGTAGCAGCTAGCGTTCTGTGGGGAAAAGCATGGCGGCGTTAACGTATAACCATGTTTTGCGATAACAAAGCAGCGTCAAAACAGCTGGGAAGGTGGTCTTCCACAGCATACGGATTTTACATCCGGTTGAATTCGTTGAGTTCGTTGCACACGTCGGTGTGGTACAACACAGAACTCTACGTTCGCAATCAAAGGTTCATAATTATCTTTATACCGTGCACTGTTTGGTTAACTCCTTGTGTCTGAGTTTTTTTCCTTCACTTTAACATGAATGAAGTTGATGGGTTTTAGGCACTGTGGTAACTGATTATTACTAAAAGGTTTTTATTGACGAAGGGCCTTTTAGATTGGTTCAGCTGCTGCTCACTAACTCTCACGTTCCTCTGCTCGCAATGCGATTCACATATCGTTCAATTTATCAAAAGATCCAAAGACAAAGAAAAGGTACATTACGGTATCATTTTATATATTATTTATAGTCTTATTGTTAATAGCTTCAGTCGCGTTGGTATTTAATTTTTCATTTGCTCGTTTATGACAGTTAACAATGTTGGTGTAGGCCTATTACAATTATTTACGTGTGTAGGCCACTCCAACTCACTCGATATTTCAAAAAGATTAGTGTGCTCTCTCAGAGCTGGGAGATTTCATCCTTATTTTAACATATTACTCGAGACGGTGTTTTCTCACAGTTCTACGGGTTCATGCGTTCTCGGGTTCATGCGTTCATGCGTCCATGCGTCCATGCGTACACGTCTCCTACTCAGACTTTTTCCCCTACACGGGGTATTTAATTTTTCATTTGCTTGTTTAGCCATGTATGTCAGTTAACAATTTTGGTGTATTACAATTATTTATGTGTGTTGGCCACTCCAACTCAATCGATATTTTGAATAGATTAGCGTGCTCTCTCTGGGAGTTTTCATCCTTATTTTAACATATTACTCGAGTCAGTGTTTCTCACAGCGTTCTACGGGTTCATGTGTTCTACGGGTTCATGTGTTCTACGGGTTCATGCGTTCTACGGGTTCATGCGTTCTACGGGTTTAGGCGTTCTCGGGTTTATGCGTTCTTGGGTTTATGCGCAAATGCGTACACGTCTCCTACTCAGACTTTTTCCCCTACACGGGGCCTGACTTTCGCTGATGTCACCTTCTCTGCAAGGCATTTTTCATCTAAAAGCGATAGCCTAGGAGCAGCTGTTACTATTATCATTTCAAGAATCAACAACTCTCTGTCCTTACGCTTCCATGTTCCTTTATCTCAAGCTTCGGCAACGCACGTCCCCGAATCACCTGTTTATTTGCAGCCTGCCAATGACTAAAGGGTGGTTCAGAGTCAATCTCGCGACGGTGGTAGAAGGGTGCGGCCCACCATCTCCCCTCTACATTGGCCACTCCTTCCGGATTGGAGCGGCAACCACAGCCGCTGAACAAGGGTTGCCGGTCGCGTCTATCTAACGGCTGGGAAGGCGGTCTTCCACAGCTTACGAATCCTACATCCGGTCGAATTCATGGTTCTTCCTTCAAGCGCACACGATGCTCTAACGTCGGTTAAGGCAGGTTTATCACGTTTGCTACTACAGCTGTTTTTGGCGGCCTGTTTCCATTCTAGTTTTAGTCTTTGTGTCAAGGTGTCACTTTTTTTTTTATTAGTTTAGACACGTTCATACTCTTTCTAGTGATATGTGATAAGTATTTTAAGAAGCTGCATTTCTCTCACATAGCCACAAGGGGAGCAAGACCTTATTGAAGGCTGCTCCACCACAGAAGGAGCCGAAGCCTTTACGTCACCCCGGCCACGCCCACTAGGCCACGCCCACTTGACGTCCTCTCTAGCGGGTGGTTTCGAACTCGAGAGGCCAGAGATCAATAGGTAGACGGCAGAGAGCCACCCCGGGCCTAAGCCCGGGGGCTTGAAGTAGATCACGGTACTTTCCTCTCACACGCGTTAGATACAATTCCCTCCGTTAAGCTTCAGTTACCATACCGAAACATGCCGACTTTATAATAAATGAAGTCAGTTAAAAGAATCCCGGGATTGGACAACTTTTTTCAAGAATATGCAACATATTGAAATTCCGTTTAGGTATTATCAAAGATACAAGTGCGTAGATTTGTTAAATAAGGTAAACGGTCGAAAATTGATGTTGTTATGTCTTAAACAGTTGAGGTTCCGTTTGGACAAAACGTTATTACAGTTTATCGCCTAGTTTAGGTCAACGGAAATGAAGACATTTTAGCAGTCTTATTTTGTAAAACACTTTCAGTCTCGTTTGTATTCGCCAACAACATTGCACTACGTATTTAATGATAGTTATTGTCATATGACCAGCATTGTTTTCCTCCCGCAATAAAGGTTTGTTGATGACGACATTTAGTCATAATTTTCGGTGTCAAAAGCAACACTATTTGCAACTACTGGTGGTGGTGGTTATCAGGTACTAAACTCATAAAGCAAAATTCGGCTATATAACCCAAGGTTAACCTGCAGCAACCCCGGCAAGTTCGACCACGTCGGTGGATCATCTAGAAAACACTCCGAGTTCGGTGTCACGTTGGTGGCATATCATGGAAAAAATAAAACTCAAGGTTCGCAGCGGCGACCCCGGTGAGTGCGTTGACCAAAGCGCAGCGGTAACAACTCGGGCACTCGTGACTATGACCACGTCGGCGGCACCTTATTTATTACTCATGGTTGACTGCAGTAACCCCGGTGAGTGCGTTGACCACGTCAACGCACAACTGGGGCACAACTCAGGCACTAGTCGTGAGTTCGTTGCACACGTCTGTGCGGTACAACACAGAACTCGACGTCCTACATCCGGTCGAATTCAAGGTTCTTTCTTCAAGCGCACACGATGCTCTCTAACGTCGGTTAAGACAGGTTTTACACGTTTGCAACCATAGCTGTTTTTGGTGGCCTGTTTCCTTTCTAGTGTTGGTCTAGTCTTGTGTCAAGCTGTCATTTTAGTTTTTATTAGTTTTAGTTACATTCATACTCTTTCCAGTGTTATCGTAATTCCATTTAGATGTTATCGAAGTTACAAGTGCGTAGTTTTGTTAAATAAGGTAAACGGTTGAAAATCGATGTTATGTCTGGAACAGTTGAAGTTCCAGTTGAACAAAATAACGTTATAAGTCTTTATCGCCTAGTTTAGGTCAACGAAAATGAAGAGACATTTTAACAGTCTTATTTTTGTAAAACACTTTTTTGTCTTGTTTTATTCGCCAACTATATTGTACTATGCATTTAATCACAGCTATGGTCACACACCCAGCATCCACGTTGCGTCCAGTCTCGTTTTTCTCACGCGATAAAGGTTTGTTGATGACGACTCTTAGTCATAATTTTCATTGCCAAAAGCAACACTATTTGCAACTACCGGCGGTGGTGGTTATCAGGTACTAAATTCATAAAGAAAAATTCGGTTTCATAACTCAGGTTAACCTGCAGCAACCCCGGCGAGTGTGACCACGTCGGTGGATCATCTAGAAAACACTCTTGAGTTCGCTGTCACGAAAGTGGCGTAACATAGGAAAATAAAACTCAAGGTTGCAGTGGCAACCCCGGTGAGTGCGTGACCACGTCGGTGGCACATCAAGGGCACTCGTGAGTATGACCACGTCGGTGGCACGTTATCTAGTACTCATGGTTTGACTGCAGTAAACCCGGTGAGTGCGTTGCCCACGTCGGTGGGAACAACTCAAGCACTCGTGAGTTCGTTGCGCACGTCGGTGCGGTACAACACGGAACTCTACGTTCGCTGCAGCAAATCCGGTGAGTGCGTTGCCCACGTCGGTGGGAACAACTCAAGCACTCGTGGGTTCGTTGCGCACGTCGGTGCGGTACAACACAGAACTTCATGTTCGCTGCAGCAACCATGGTAGTGCGTTGACCACGTCGGTGGGCACAACTCAGGCACATGCAAATTTAATTACCACGTCGGTGGCATAATATCAAAAGCTCAAGTGCAGGGCACTCGGAGTTCATTGACCATGTCGGTGTTCAACACGGAAGTTCACAATATTTGCTGCAGCAACATTGGTGAGTGCGTGACCACGTCGGTGGCACAGCAAGGGCACTCGTGATTTCGTTGACCACGTCGGTGTTCAACACGGAAGTACACAATATTTGCTGCAGCAACACCGGTGAGTGCGTGACCACGTCGGTGGCACATCAAGGGCACTCGTGAGTTCGTTGACCACATCGGTGGTTCAACGCGAAAGCACTCGGGTCACACAGCGACCCCGGAGAGTGAATCGACCACGGCAGTTGGTACAGCACGAAAGCACTCGTGGCTCGCTGCGTAACAGCTGCAGAGTGCTCTAAATTTTAATTGATCTCGCTGAGGTATTTTAAGTCAACTGCTTTTACGTGATTCATCGATCTCGCTGACGGTCTTAAGCTTATCGTTTTACGGTATGTATGATTGACTCTTAATATGTCGTATATTGGGTATGCCTTTTATCTTCCAGAAGCAGTATAGATCCTTGTCCACTTCTTCTACGCGGGTATGTATGGTCTCATTACCCCCTTTCGCTATTCTATTTTTGGGGTCGGCTCCGCCCCTGCCAGTCCCGGCAGGACATGCCGAGTTATCACCTATTTCCGGCGTAGGCCTACGTCCTCTCTTTTGGGGAAGGCTCCGCCCCTGCTAGTCCTGGCAGGATACGCCGAGTCCGCACGTCACCCTGGATCAGTGACGGGGCTCATCCCAAAGATTTACCATGCAAAATATTCCCATGTCGTTATTTAAATAAATCCTGTTCATACTTATCAGTGATCGAGTCTTTATGGGAGAAATGTTAAGCTTGCTGGTAGTTCTACCAGGAGGACTCAAATCACGCGCGGCTGGCCGCCAATCACCAATCACCTGCCTACACCTGCTCTATAAAGAGTAGTCTAACATATGTCTTTGCTGCTCAGGTCTTCGTTCGACGCACCTCCATCCACCCCACCACCACCAGGTCGGCCTCAGTCTACTTGTCCAGGGGAAGGCTTCGCCCCTGCTAGTCCTGGCAGGATACGCCGAGTCCGCACGTCACCCTGGATCAGTGACGGGGCTCATGCCAAAGATTTACCATGCAAAATATTCCCATGTCGTTATTTAAATAAATCCTGTTCATACTTATCAGTGATCGAGTCTTTATGGGAGTAATAGCTAGAGGGTGCACTATACTATCTGCGCAAACCTGTAATAACGGCAGGCATGTCAATCTCGTAAAATGGGTAAGGGAATCAACAGATGGGCCAGACTAACACATAGGTGGCTGTCACGTCAAATCATTTTAACAGTCCGGGGACCTTATGGGGGAGGAAATGCTTGCCCTAATTAATAATGTGTGGGAGGGTGGGTGTCTGCCTAAAGAATGGAAACATGCTGTGATTATTCCAATTGTAAAACCTGGAAAGCAAGCGGATAGCCCTAGTTCCTATAGACCAATTGCCTTGACTTCTGTCTTGTGCAAAATAATGGAACGTATGATAACGGATAGACTTGTGGATAAGCTGGAGAATCCACTCATCAGAGTGGATTTAGGCAGGGAAGGTCGACAATGGATGCCGTTTTAAGTTTAGATATGGACATAAAGAAAGCTATGGCAAATAAGGAAGCAGTAGTAGCGGTCTTTCTCGAGATTGAAAAAGCATATGACATGCTATGGAAGGAAGGGTTACAAATTGCACTATATGATGCTGGAATCAGAGGGAGAATGTTTAACTGGATCAGGATTTTTTTATGTAACCGGTCAATTCAAGTGAGGATTGGAAGTGAACCATCAGATGAGTTTGAGGTGGAGAATGGAACCCCTCAAGGTAACGTGAAGTCTGGTTCTTTTTAATATAATAGTGAATGGCATGTTTAGTAGAGTGGGGAGAGGATTTGGTTTCTCATTATTCGCAGATGATGGGGCTATCTGGAAGCGAGGGAGGAACCTACCCTATCTGTTTAATCAAATTCAAGGTGCTTTGGAGAAAGTGACTGAGTGGGCCAATGACTGGGGTTTTAAAATTTCTACAGAAAAAACTTAAGTGCATGGTGTTTGGAAATAAGAAAAAGATGCCATCACAGACATTAAATTGTCCAACAACAATCTTGAGAAAGTATTTTAAGTTTCTATGAATGTGGTTGGACGAAAGAATGACAGGGAAAAAGCATATTGAGATGGTAGCTTTGAAGTGTGGGAAAATATATAATGTCCTTAGGTGTGTGGCTGGTTCAGACTGGGGGGCTGATAGAGAATCAATGATGATGATTTACAGAGCAATGATGAGATCAGCAATTGATTATGGATGCATGGTTTATGGATCAGCAGCTCTTTCAGTGTTAAACAAATTAGACATAGTCCAAGCAAAAGCCTTAAGAGTGTGCTGTGGAGCATTCTGTATAACTGCAATAGCAGCATGACTAATAGAAATGGGTGAGATGCCGCTAGAATTAAGAAGATATAAACTTGGCTTGAAATACCTAATGAAGCTCAAAGGACAAAGGGAAGTGTTACCAACAAAAGACCTACTGACAAGTCAAGGGCCTCCAGACCGGGCCCAGGGATCCGGAAGCCGGGGGTAGGTGGCGGTGGTCCAGCAGGCTGGGAGAAGCGCGGCAGCACGGCTCCAGGAACGGGAGGAGGAACCGGGGTGTCCAGTTCCTCCCGGAGGCGAGAGCGCAGCGCGTTCACCGTCTCCAGGCACAGGCGTTCCCCGAAGTGGCGTTGAGCCCAGGCCAGCGCCACGGCGAAGTTCGGACGCCAGATGGGGTCTAGAAGCAGGAGGAGAGCACCCACCTTCTCGTCCACGGCAGCCCTGTAGTGGTCCCGGAGCAGCAGCATCGTGGTGTGTTCCCAGTTGCGTGCGTTGCCGTCGATCAGCTGCGCGGTGGTAGCGTTGCGGACAGCATGGCGTATGGAGACCCTCAGGGACTCCGCGAGTCTGGCGACGACGGGAAGGGGCTCAGGGCCTTCGGAGTTGGCAAGGTGGTGAGAGGCCTTCAGGGCCGCCAGAATCAGTCTGTTCTTCAGACTGAAGTCCGGGTCGTCAGAGAGCTGAGGAGCCGGGGCGCGCGGCGCCTCTCTGGGTGGAAGCGGACGCGCAGACCCAGTGCCCGCCACGGTGGCCAGCGGAGGTTCCGGGCGTCGTGGAGGTCGGGGCCGGTCTCGGGGTCGCGGGTCAGGACGCGGAGGTGGAGGCCCCACCTGTGGCCGTGTCCCCCGGGGTCTGGCGGGGGGCCCGGAGCCCAAGCAGGGCGGCGAGGAGCCCGACGCGTCTCAGGTGCGCGGCGATAGGGAGGCCTCTGCGTCTCCCGGCGAGGAGGCGAGTAGGCCGGTCGGCGAGGAGGCGAGTAGGCCGGTCGGCGAGGAGGCGAGTAGGCCGGTCTGTAGGCCTCAGACCAGCCCTCGTGGTGATGGTAACGGGCAGGCCCGTAGGGAGACCAGTCCCTACCGGGTCTCGCGTGTTGCCCCCATCGCCTGGGTGACGGATGGCGTGGAGCCCAGAGGCGTTCATGTCTGTTGTCAAAGTGATGGAAACGGGCCTCCGGGGCAGGTGCAACCCACGTGTAGGAGTCCATCAGCGGTGGGGGGTAGTGGGGGTCCCGAGGAGCCCGTCTTCGGCGTCCCCGTTGGACCAGAGTCCACTCACCGTTAGCTAGGAGGTCGTTGGGATGCATGGTTCTCTCTGAGTGGTGCAGGAACTCGAACGATAGCGGAAAGATGCTAAGCTAAACTGTAAGGTATCTAGCGGAGAATGAGACAAGTGCGATCCAGCCAATATCCTTATTTATTTGGAAATTAGGCTGCTGTGAGCAGAGTACGACGTTTCGTCAGAATACTGACTTCATCAGGTTCAATTGATTAGCAATAGAAACAGACCGTATAGTAGAGAATCCAAGCAAGCCGCGGTTACAAAGCACAAACGAGAACACACGAAAACAAATACTTATATACAAACACGTAGGAGGGAGGGGAAAGTTGACGTCTGGGGCAGAGGCATCCAATGGGGGGCTTCATTATTAGCATCCTTATTTACATTATAAATACAACTAAAGTAACATATACAGTGGGGCAAAAAAGTATTTAGTCAGCCACCAATTGTGCAAGTTCTCCCACTTAAAAAGATGAGAGAACTGTATTTTTTTTTTTTCATAGGTATACCTCAGCTATGAGAGACAAAATGAAAAAAAAAAATCCAGAAAATCACATTGTCTGATTTTTTTAAGAATTTATTTGCAAATTATGGTGGAAAATAAGTATTTGGTCACCTACAAACCAGCAAGATTTCTGGCTGTCACAGACCTGTAACTTCTACTTTAAGAGGCTCCTCTGTCCTCCACTCGTTACCTGTATTAATGGCACCTGTTTGAACGCCTTATCAGTATAAAAGACACCTGTCCACAACCTGAAACAGTCACACTCCAAACTCCACTATGGCCAAGACCAAAGAGCTGTCAAAGGACACCAGAAACACAATTGTAGACCTGCACCAGACCTGCTGGGAAGTCTGAATCTGCAATAGGTAAGCAGCTTGGTGTGAAGAAATCAACTGTGGGAGTAATTATTAGGAAATGGAAGACATACAAGACCACTGATAATCTCCCTCGATCTGGGGCTCCACGCAAGATCTCACCCTGTGGGGTCAAAATGATCACAAGAACGGTGAACAAAAATCCCAGAACCACATGGGGGGACCTAGTGAATGACCTCCAGAGAGCTGGGACCAAAGTAACAAAGGCTACCATCACTAACACACTACGCCGCCAGGGACTCAAATCCTGCAGTGCCAGACGTGTCCCACTGCTAAAGCCAGTGCATGTCCGGGCCCGTTTGAAGTTTGCTAGAGAGCATTTGGATGATCCAGAACAGGATTAGGAGAATGTCATATGGTCAGATGAAACCAAAATATAACTTTTTGGTAAAAACTCAACTCGTCGTGTTTGGAGGAGAAAGAATGCTGAGTTGCATCCAAAGAACACCATACCTACAGTGAAGCATGGGGGTGGAAACATCATGCTTTGGGGCTGTTTTTCTGCCAAGGGACCGGGACGTCTGATCCGTGTTGCGGAAAGAATGAATGGGGCCATGTATCGTGAGATTTTGAGTGAAAACCTCCTTCCATCAGCAAAGGCACTGAAGATGAAACGTGGCTGGGTCTTTCAGCATGACAATGACCCAAAACACACCGCCCGGGCAACGAAGGAGTGGCTTCGTAAGAAGCATTTCAAGGTCCTGGAGTGGCCTAGCCAGTCTCCAGATCTCAACCCCATAGAAAATCTTTGGAGGGAGTTGAAAGTCTGTGTTGCCCAGCGAAGGTCCAAAAACATCACTGCTCTAGAGGAGATCTGCATGGAGGAATGGGCCAAAATACCAGCAGCAGTGTGTGAAAACCTTGTAAAAACTTACAGAAAACGTTTGACCTCCCTTATTGCCAACAAAGGGCATGTAACAAAGTATTGAGATTACCTTTTGCTCCCCAACTATTGACTCGGGGAGCTCTGCTGCGCTCGTGCTTTTAGACTTGACTGCTGCCTTTGACACAGTCGACCACCAGATTCTTTTATCCCGCCTTGAACTTTGTGTTGGTATTACTGGAAATGTCCTAAAATGGTTCAAGTCATATCAGTCAAAGAGAACCTTCTCTGTTCATCTAGGTCAGTACTCCTCAGCTGCAGCCCCGCTAGTCTGTGGGGTCCCCCAAGGCTCGATTTTATCTCCAATTCTTTTTGCGCTATATCTGCTGCCCCTAGGTTCCATTTTTAAAACAACACAACATTTCGTCATTTCATCTACAAACATACCTGCCGTTAAATTCAAACAAAGAATCAACAAATGCATTGTCAAACTGTCTGAAAGATGTGAAAACCTGGTTGGAACTTAACTTCCTATCACTAAACAATAATATAACCGAAATAATTGTTTTTGGCAAATCCGAACTGCTGGATGACATCGACAGTGTTCTTGGTCCCCTTGCCTCCTACAGCCGCCCTTCTGTCAGAAACCTCAGAGTTATTTTCGACTGGTTTTAAATTTAACAAGCAAATAAGCTCAGTCGTGAAGACAAGCTTCTTCCAGCTGCGACTCCTAGCGAAAGTAAAGCCGTATCTCCCACCAAAGGACTTTGAAAGAGTCATTCACCTATTCATAATGTCCCGTCTAGACTACTGTAATTCTTTATACTTTGGTGTGGACCAATGTCTGCTCCGTCGCCTGCAACTGGTCCAAAATGCTGCTGCACGTCTCCTCACTGGAAAAAGGCGATATGACCACATTACCCCTGTCTTGGCCTCTCTCCACTGGCTTCCTGTGGTTTTTAGAATTAAATTCAAAATTCTATTGTTTACTTTTAAATCTCTACATGGGCTGGCACCTAAATATATGTCAGAGCTGGTCTGCATCCATGCTCCATCTAGAGAAATTCGATCAGCTCAGCAGATGCTGCTGGATGTACCCAGGTGCAGACAAAAAACAAAAGGCGACAGAGCCTTCGCTGTGGCCGCTCCTAATCTTTGGAACAGTCTCCCCCTGAGTCTGAGATCTGCCCAGTCTATAGACCAGTTCAAAACGCAACTAAAGACTCACTTTTTTAGATTGGCTTTTAATACAGATTAAGATTTAATTTTATTTTATTCATTGTTGTTGCTAATATGCTATATTAAGCCGCCTTGTTCTTTGTTTTGTTTTTTATATTGTATTTGTGTACAGCACTTTGCTCAACTACTGTTGTTTTAAAACGTGCTATATAAATAAACTTTGACTTGACTTGACTTGACCTTTTGTTATTGACCAAATACTTATTTTCCACCATAATTTGCAAATAAATTCTTTAAAAATCAGACAATGTGATTTCCTAGATTATTTTTTTCATTTCGTCTCTCATAGCTGAGGTATACCTATGATAAAAATTACAGGCCTCTCTCATCTTTTTAAGTGGGAGAACTTGCAGAATTGGTGGCTGACTAAATACTTTTTTGCCCCACTGTATACAATGGGGAAGAGGAAGCAGCAGGTAAGTAGGGGATGGGGGATGAAGGAGAAGGTGGCAGGGGAATGGGGGACACGGGATGGTGATAAAAGATAAAAAGCTAATGAAATCAAATGATAATAGGGGCCTGGATAAGAGGAGGAGCCGAGGGAAGGGTCAATGGGGAGCCGGGAGAGTGAATAATAAAGTGGTAAAGGAAGGGGGGCCGATCGTAAGGTCGAATTAAACCGTAATAAAAAGATATAAATATTGTTATTTTTGTACGTTGCAATACCAACAAACATCCAGGAGATGAAGCATGGAGAGCCGTGGTGCTGGCCACAATCTGGGTCACCAACAGGTGGTGCTAAGTGACGCCAAACCATAATAGTATTTGCCAGTGGTGTATAAAGTACTCAAAAGCCATACTTAAGTAAAAGTACAGATACCTTACTGGAAAATTACTTAAGCAAAAGTAAAAGTCACCTTTTAGAATAGTACTTAAGTAAAAGTATTAAAGTATCTGATCTTTACTGTACTTAAGTATCAAAAGTACTTTTCTGATATTAAATGTACTTAAGTACTGAAAGTAAAAGTACAAGTAACTGCTGTTAATAAAAAAGCAAAGGGTCAGAATTTTGAGAATAATGGAGTTTATTTCAACAAACACAATAGGCAAAACTCCACAAGGCCATAAACACTTCCGGTCCAACCTACCTCCAGGACCTCCTCACCGCTCATTTTAAATCAAGGACACTCAAACCTCCTTGCAGTGTTAAAGTGTGCTATACAAATTAAATTAATTATTTATCATTATTAAAACAGCACCGAAAGTGTGTGTGTGTGTGTGTGTGTCTGTGCGTGTGTGTGCGTGCGTGTGTGTGCGTGCGTGTGCGTGTGTGTGTGTGCGCTGGTACACGTTACTTAATATTGATTTTGGTGTCATCCAGGATCGCGGATTTTCGGAAAACTTAAGTCCCTGCCCAAAAAGGGTATTTAAATTAGCTTTGTAGCAAAAATGGCACATATACAGCGTATTGAAGTGTATAAGATAGTGTTGTAATACTGCGTGTACAAACCAGCCTGATACAAATAGTAGAATTTTGATAGCCCTTGCCCTCGTCCTAGCCATGCATTTGTGTGTTGACAGTCGTAGGAGTTTTGATCGACGTAGCAACAGTAACTAAGCAAGGGGGCTTTGCGAACGTGCGCTGGGACAGCTGATTCGCCAAACAGGCTCGCAGTCTGTGTTCTACCACAGTCCCCAACGTTATTCTCATATCTCTCATGATTCTTTTTTTTTTTTCTAAAGATGAGTTGATTTTGTAACGAGTAACGAAGGTTTCAAGGGAAATGTAGCGGAGTAAAAGTATCAGTTTTCTTCGCAAAATGTAGCGAAGTAAAAGTAAAAGTACAGAGAAATATAAGTAGTAAAGTAAAGTACAAATATCCAAAAAAACTACTTAAGTACAGTAACGAAGTATTTCTACTTCGCTACTATACAACACTGGTATTTGCGATCTAAAATGGCGGCCTCCGTAGGCAGTGCCGTGACAAATCATTAAATAGCAGCGGTCTTAGAGGTCACCAAGATACCAATGTGTGACGATAATTAGTATAAATACAACACGAAGCAGACCAGCGGAGCACAAAACCCAAACAGCTGCAAATTAGGCCGAGAATTAAGAAAGAACTCGGACCAAAATGGCGGGGGGGCAGAATGAAAAACAACACACACATGGTAAGGAAAATAAAAAAGAGGGGATCCTTTGTGGGGGGGCGGGGCTGGGATAGGGATCATGTAGGGTGGTCTTTTTGGGGGGGGTAGGAAGGGAGGGGTTGGGGTTAGGGGCAGGGGTGGGAGGGGTTAGGTTAAGGGTCAGGGGTGGGAGGGGTTAGGTTAAGGACCAGGGGGGGCGGGGTTAGGGTAAGGGTCAGGGGTGGGAGGGGTTAGGTTAAGGACCAGGGGGGGCGGGGTTAGGGTAAAGGCTAGATGAGGGAGGGGGTTGGGGTTAGGGCCAGGGGTGTCGTTAGGATTAGGGCCAAGGGGAGGTCAAGGTTAGGGTTAGGGTTACCCGGGGATTCCACCGGACGCGTTACGGCAGCGTTACGGTTGCGGCACGTCTTGGCCGCGGCACGTCTTGGCCGCGACTTTGCCCTGCTTGCATTTCCACCGGGCGCGTTACGGCAGCGCAGCGGCAGCCGTATTCACGCGAGATCACGAGATCACGCGATAATCCTAAACCTATTGTACTCACCTTCCACTCCCAAAACTACTGCAATTAAATGCCACGCTTTGTCCTTCCGGCCATTGCCCTTATAAAAAGGATGATTTGGTACATAATTGACGTTGTGATAGGCTACATGAGCTGAGTATTGTGTTTTATTTTGCTCTATGGCTTTTACTTTTTCACTTCCTGGCCTGCTCGATCTGCTCTGTTGAAATTGACGCGGTTCAGCAACTTCTTGCGGCAAAAATAGGAATGCTACGGAATGATAGCGCTTAGGCACGGCGAGCCGCTTCTGGGACGCTGCTGAGACGTTCCGCAGCCGCACCCGGTGGAAATGGTCTCATTGATTACGGTGGAACCTATCTGCTGCGGTGACCGCGGCCAAGACGTGCCGCAGCCGTAACGTTGCCGTAACGCGTCCGGTGGAATCAGGCCGTTAGGATAGGGGGTTTTAACCGAAGTGCACCCCGGTGAAGGCCGTTTTCGGTGAATATGTTTTGACAGGAAGGTGCTAGAGAAACGGGAGGCAGACGCACCCCCCCCCCCCCAAAGGAAGGAGCGGCTTTCCAACGGCGCCAAGCCCGAGTCCGTGCGACCTCCCCCCCCCCCGAGATGTGGAGTCGGGCATCACATATGCTGCTGGCCGTAGCGGCTTTGCACAGCAAAATCCTAAGTGTGCTCGGTGCAGCGTTAGGGCAGGGGGCGGGGTTATGGTTAGGGCAGGGGGGGGGCGGGGTTATGGTTAGGGCTGGGGGAGGAGGGTGGCCATCCCAAGAATGCATCAGAATACACCAAATCAAATCTATTAAATTAAAAAAAACAATAGGGGGGGTAACGACGACGACGACCTCAGACCCCCTGTGTATTACTGTGCCCCGCCAACATTTCTCTGATCACCAGCCGCCACTGTTATCTATATTTATCTATTGATATTACCGCGGCACCACATATGCTGCTGTCCGTATCCGCTTTGCACAGCCAAATCCTAAGTGTGCTCGGTTGAGGTCCCCTCAGCAGCCACCAGAGGGCAGAAGCGGCCCCTAACCAGCCTCACGTGCGCGTGTTTTATTTATTTTAATCAATCAACTGTATATGGGTAGTTACCAGCAGCGGTGGGTAGGTCTGTAGATATGCAGTGTAAGCTTGTCCAGGCCCTGCAAGTTTTCATTTATTTATTTATTTTTTTTTTTCTTGAAGCTGCTTATGTGGCAATACATTTGTTCTTCCTCATGTCTGGTGATTGCAATAGTCCCATATATCATTACGGAATGTTTCACATGCAGTGCACATTTTATGCATGCCCTTTTCCTGCAGTAGCAATGTTAGCTCAACGTTTAAGCCCTTAAACGAGCACTGTTGTGTTTTTCACTTTTTCTGGCACCCACTCTTTGTCAATGTAATGTTAACATGAACGGGGATTAATAAAGTTCATCTATTCAAGGCGTTGTCCTTTGAAGCACAAACATTTATTCAAAACATGACACTAAACAACAACAAGAACAGCAACAACCGGCAACAACAAATGAGGGAACACAATGAACCAACGCAAATCATTTCAGTCATCCAGCCATGCCAGGTCCATGCCCTCATCTCTGAAGGACATCCGTCTCACACCATAGTCCCAACGCAGCTCTTCGTTGCCGGCTATGTTTCTCTGGGCCAAGAACAGGACAGTGTCTTGGGGTCCGTCTGCGAAGTTCAACTGGAACAACACAGGCTTCACATTGGACGCCTTGCCCGAGTCGTTCATGCGCCTTCCAAAGGTGTCCTATCCAGGGCGGCACTCGCAGGGGAAGTTCTGGGAATCGATGCACAGCTTGGTGCCTAGCCTGCCCCTGACGAAGAAGAGGTAGCACATCACTCCCTCCTGCATTTCATCCATCATCTTCTTCCCCTCCGATTCAGAGATGAGCTTTCCGTGACAGTCGCAGATCACTTCACCTTTGGAGAACGGCATGGTGGCAATGACGCCTGCACAGAAGAGCGAAAGAGAAACACAAACACATAAACAGCTGTTATTTTGCTGCCATGGCAAAGTCATCACAGTAAAGTTTGCACTGTGCTTTTCTGTCTTCCCTCACCTCTACCCTTGTGTTCTCTGAAATCCTTAAAATCGATCCCCTTCCACCTTTGCTCCACCACTGACTTGAGGACACCTTTGTCGTCCTCAATGGCTGCCTTTAAAGGGGAGACCCACGCCTGGAGCACATCCGGGAGAGAGGGGACATTCGTTTTCCACTCCTCCTTGGCCACAATGGCTGCCACTTTGGCCTCGGTCGGTCGCTGCCTGCCAGCGGAAGCTGGTAAGAACAGAGGGAGCGAGTTAGTGAGGCGTGAGGCAGTGAATGAGTGAGACTGGGATTGAGCGACAGAGTGAGCGAGTGAGGCATTGTGTATGTGAGTCGGTAAGACACACAGGCGATGGGAAAAGGAGATGCAGTCATAGTGAGACACTAAGCAGCTCTTCACAGACGGCATACAGTATCTGTTTGACAAAGACCAAGCCGGTGCCTACCGGAGACATGTAGCACACGCTTTTCCAGCTGGATGCGCCTCCAATTGAAATAGGGCGTCTGTTCATCACCAAACCCGGCACCGACAAGTCCTCTTATCTTTGGAGGGCGCGAGGGCACCTATTGTTAGGGGGAATTCACTGAAGAAAGCGTCCCATTGGTCGTCACGTGACCCTTTCCCCGACACAGAACTGCAGGAAGAGAAAAGCACGCATGGCAACCGGGCGGCTGTGATGTCGGACGTGTTTGTGTCAGCGCCGCAACGCATAATGTTTACCTTTTGTCCCGGGAAGACGTCCCCGTGGCCTCGGCCGTAACGGGCGGCGGATTCGGGCCCGCTCCCTCGCAGATCTTCCGACAGCTGTGTCGTGGAGGAGAGGTGTGAAGAACAAAAACCAACTAATCACTACCAGCTCCAAGTTATCCAAGCAACCTGCTAGTTCTGGTCGCTTAGTGAGGGCGATTGCTACACCCCTGTTTAAGTAATAAAAGAGTACACTCACTGCCTCCAGAGACGGCACAAGTCGGACCTGGGATTGGCCACGGGAAGTCCTGTGGTCCCCAGGAAGAAGCAGCCCTGGTCATCCGCTGCTTCCCCTTTCCGCGTCAGGTAGAGCGGCCTGATGGCCGTGAAGTAGGCACCTAACCACTGTCGGTGGGAAACGAAAGGCCAAGCTGTGAAATCCCGTCCGCGGAAACGCTTTCTTCACTTGCTTTTTTTCACATTCAATTCTTCACTTGAATGTGAAAAACAAAACAAAAACATGAAAACAAAAGAAGACACGCTCTGCTCACCCTCTCCTCGTCTACGCTGAAAACAGCTCTGTCCGCACCGTCTCGGAAGTAGATCGTCGCCCCGACACCGGCGCTCACCTGCCTGTCATTCCACTCAGTGACCTGTTACGGGGGACTCTTATTGTAGGCGAGGATACAAACAACTCGAACCGAGCAGAGTCAAAGTTGGAGGGAAACAGAAACCGGCTGGAGGGAACATTGGAATGAGTTACTTTGAAGTCCACCACCGTCTCTTCCGGTACACGGTGCGTGATCGTCAGGGTGGCCATGCAAAAGTACCGGTACAGCGTCATCTCATGTTGCGGCAACCGCTCGCCCGTTAGGAGCCCATGGCAAGCTTCCTCTGTCCGACCCTCTGCCATCTCCAGCAGACGCTTGTGCTCAGGCCTGTGCCCCGTCTCCTGAGAGCTGACATGCATCACAGATTCATAAAAGCAATGTACACTTGAGACATGAAAAAAGAAGAGTCCCCTCAAATGCTAATCAAATCGTGAGCGCAACCAACCTGGGCTCTGCACCATGCGCGTCCTCCAACGGTTCACCGACAACAAAGAATCCTCTGTTTTCGAGGTGGTCGACCAGTGAGCGGCAAGACGCTTCATCCGGAACCATGGCGGAGAGTTCCTGGTATTCCCAGCGTCTACCAACCCTGGGTTAGGGTTAGGGTTAGGATTACGGGCACAAGAGATTTAAATACGTTTGCTTCCATAAAATAAAATAAATGAAATGAAATAAAATCAATAAAAGAAATAAAATATGTGAGAAAGGTTATGTTTAGGAGGGGGGGGAGGGAAGAGGTTATGGTAAGGAACTGATTGAGTGGCTATGTTTTAGGAGAAAGGATGCTGGGGAAGTTATGATGAGGACCGGGACGGATGGAGGGGCGAGACCGATCATCATTTAGGCCAAACGGGGCTATGGAGGAAAGCTTAAAGATCCACCTTCTTACAGCAGCTCTCCTCTGGACCAGGGACCAACCGACATTGGTCTCTAGACCGGACAATGAAAAGTTGTTGATATGATGTGAAATGAAGTGAGTATACAGCCGTTTATCGTTTGTTCCTTTCTGAATATGGTAAATGTGTTGTTATAACCTTGGTTTGATAGTAGCTCCCGTTTCGCCCACATAGATGCTCCTGCATAATTTGCACTGGATGGCGTAGACGACATTGCAGGAGAGTAGTGTGAAGGTCTGCGAGATGGGGACACCGGCTCGACAGTTGAAGATGTATTTCAGGTTGGTAAAATAGGGGTCGAAGGTTGTGCGTATTGCTTTGTTGTGTGCCGTATGGACTAGCATGTCCTGCAGATTTTTATTACGGCGGTATGACATTACATTTTTAAAAGAAGCGAGTGGGGCGGTTTGAGGTTTGGCGGAATTAAAATGTTGTTTTATAGCTTGCTTGAGGGGGCCTAGTTGTCGCTAGAATGTTGTAATGAATGGAATTAACCTATGTTCCGTGTTCTTTTTTCCATGGAGAACGGGCCGGCCTGGCTGGAAGAGGGCGGTCACTTCCCCTTTAATAGTCCGAAGAAAACGTTTGGAATAGCCGCAAGGTCTAAGGGCCTTGAAAAGGGTCCTGCTGGCCTTCCTCTACGTGGTGGGGTAGAGAGCAGATGCGGTGGAAACGGATTAGTTGTGACTTGATGATGGAGCTGAAAGTATGCCGGGGATGGTAGCTGGTGTTAAATAATAAGGAAAGCCTGTCCTTGTCTTTAAAATAAACCTTGGTGGCTAATGTTTTGTGTCCATCCTTCGTCTCTGTGAAAAAAACGATAGTTATGTTATTATAACTCTAGTTCTATGATTGTAGGCGTAGCCGTCTAGGCTTCGCCTTATGGGCTTGTCCCGTGCGCGCGTCTGCGCGCGCTGAAAATTCAAACTATGCACCTATCAGCGTGGGCACCGCCCACATTTCCCACGGTATCGTGTCTATATAACGCGGTGTATACCGTCGCTCATCCTCCACGCTTTTCTTTCAGCATTTGGAGGGTACAGCAGGTGGGAAACTAGACGGCTACGCCTACAATCATAGAACTAGAGTTATAATAACATAACTATCGTTCTATTTCATGTAGGCTACGCCGTCTAGGCTTCGCCTTATGGGCTAAGGTGAAGCTGTGAGCGGAGCCCGATCAATGTACTCCTGCTGGACCCCAGTCAAAACGACCTAAGTCACCAGAGCACATTAAGACTCAAAAAGCCAAGGAAGTGTAAAACACAACAGCTTTATAAAAACTAATTCCTCCTAGATCAAGCAAGGCAATGATCAAGGGAGAAAAAAGTGAGTCTGTAAAGACTCCGGCTCTATTTCGTGCTTCATGGAACCCATGAAAAGGAAAAGAAAACCAGAGCAACACGGTTTCCATTAGGTCCGCTACCACCGGGGGCGGAGCTACGGAATTCGGCTCTCCAATAATGGGACTCTCTCGGCCGTTTCTTATTTGAAGAAAACGGCGGGAGTGCCTCACTGGTAAACAAAACCACCAGACAATTGGCGAGCCAATAGAAAACCCCCTAGCCTTGTTTTTCATTTGAAAAAAGGTGGGAGAGTAAGAGACTGGTAATCAAGACCAACTCGCCAGCCGGCGAGAGGAAATCCAACCACGCCGCTTTAAAGAACATGTCTATATTCTTAAGCCGTAAAAGGGGTCCCGGACTCTAGCACAGAGTTGCCGAGTGAGCCCCTGGACATGTGTAACATGTAAAAACGGACAAAGGGGCCGGGGGAAGTCCAAGACGCAGCCGCGCAGATGTCTTCCACCGAAACGCCCTTGAGTAGAGCCGTTGAAGCGGCCACGCTCCGTGTGGAGTGAGCTTTAACGCCCAACGGTGGCGCCAAGCCCTGCCGAGAGTAGGCTAGGCAAACACCCTCACATACCCAGCGAGAAAACCGCTGCTTAGAGAGCGCGGCCCCTGCTAGCGTCGCTATAACACACAAACAACTGTTGTGTGGAGCGGAACGCTGCCGAGCGATTCACGTACATAGCAAACGCCCGAACCGGGCACAGGAGATGCAACTCCGCCTCCGCCTCACTAGAATGAGGCGGGGGGTGAAAAGCCTTAAGCACAATATCCCTCGACCGAAAAGAACTATTAATGTTCTTCGGGAGGAACGCAGGATTAGGTCTGAGCAACGCGAAGGAGCTGTCCTCGTTTAGCAACAAAGCAACTCGGGCTGACAGACAGAGCGGTTAGCTCACCGGCCCGCTTGGCAGAAACCAAGGCCAACAAGAGCGCCGTCTTGAATGACAGGGCATCCAAAGGGGCCTGGGAGAGAGGCTCGAAAGGATCCCTGGACAATCCGCGCAACACGGTGGGGAGATCCCAGCGTAAGCACGCGTGTAACAGGCCTAACCCGTCTAGCCCCACGCAAGAATCTCTTGACCAGTGGATGGCTGAAGATCGGTCCACCATCACAGCCTGCATGACCAGCCGAAACGGCTGCCGCATAGACCTTGATAGTGGAGAAGGCCAAACCTTTTTCCAATAAGTTTTGCAGAAACGAAAGCACGCTTCCCACCTCGCATTGAGATGGGACAGCGTGGTTCGTCTCACACCAATTAGAGAAGGCGCACCACTTCGCCGCATAGAGGGAAGAAGTAGAAGGCGCACGAGCACTCTGAATAGTGTTGATAACCGTCTCAGGCAAACCTTTGCCCTGCAGGATCAACCTCTCAGGAGCCAAACCAACAGCCGTCCCGAGACATCGGGCGGGTGGTGCACCGTCCCGTGGGCCTGTGAAAGCGCATCCGGCCTGAATGGTACTGGCCAAGGCGCCGACCGCGAGAGCGCGGCAAGCTCTGGAAACCACAGAGCTGAACGGTTCTCCGGGGCCACTAATATCAGGGACAGTCTCTCCTGTCTGACCCGTTCCAGAAGAGGAAGGATCAGCTGGAGCGGGGGAAACGCATACAAGAGAGCCCGCGGCCAAGGTGTGTGTGTGCCAACGCATCTACCCCCAACGGGGGAAGATCCCGAGGGCTGAGGGAGAACCACCACCTGCAGTGCGTGTTCTCCCGGGACGCGAAGAGGTCCACCTGCGCTGTCCCGAACCTCTGCCAGATCAGTCTGACAATGTCGGGATGTAACCGCCACTCGTCTCGGCGGGGACCGCCTTGAGACATGAGGTCCGCCCCAAAGTTCTGGGCGCCCGTGATATGCAGGGCTCTCAGACTGCGGAGATACTGATGAGCCCAAAGCCAGAGCTCGACCGCCTTTCGGTGGAGAGCAGGGGAGCGGACTCCCCCCTGTCTGTTGATGTACGCCGCCGCCGACACGCTGTCTGTCCTGATCAGAACGTGGCGGCCGCGCACCAGGTGAAAGAAATGCAACAGCACTTTCCTCACAGCGTCGAGCTCCAACACATTTATGTGTGCTGTAGGGGGCGTGCGCCACTCGTCTCCGACCGAGTGAGAGAGGCACGTTCCTCCCCAACCCGTCAACGAGGCGTCCGTGAAGACCACTACGTAGGACGCCACCCTGCCCAGTGGAACACCCTTGAGAAGGGCGGAGGGTCCTTTCCAATATTCCAGGTCTGGCGACACCGAACGGGGGACGAGGAGCACCCTGAGCTTGTGTCGCCTGGGGTCCAACCGTTGGCGAGCAAACCACCGCTGGAGTCTGCGCATAAAAAGCAGACCCAGGGGGACCACGGGGTGGGCAGCTGCCATCAGCCCCAACAGGCGCATGGTGGACAGTGCGGTCACGTTTCTGCGAACGTGAAAACGGGAGAGCGCCGACAGGATGGCGTCTCGCCGAGGAGGCGAAAGCATCGCAGTCATGGTGGCTGAGTCTAGGCAAAGCCCCAAGTAGACTGTCTGCCGGCTGGGGAGCGGGGAGCTCTTCTCCCAGTTGATGGCAAAACCCAGGAAGGAGAGATGGTTTATCACCAACATGGTGTCCCTTCTCGCGGTCTCTTCTGAGTTGCTCAGAATAAGCAGATCGTCTAGGTAGAAGAGAATCCTCTTTCCCTGACGTCTGAGCGGTTCCAACGCCGTCTCCACACACTTCGAGAAGGTGCGCGGCGCCAGGGAATAGCCGAACGGCAGACACTGGTACTCGTACGCCATCCCCATAAAGGCAAAGCGGAGAAACTTCCTGTGCGCCTGCCGAACAGGGACGTGGAAGTAAGCATCCTTGAGATCCAGGGATGTGAACCAATCGTCCTCTCTCACACACCGGAACAATGCTCCGACCGTGAGCATTCTGAACTTCCTCGTGGCAACGAATCTGTTGAACACGCGAAGATCCAGAATAGGTCTCATTTCCCCTGACTTCTTGGAAACCAGGAAGTAGCGGGAATAAAAACCTAGGTGAGACTCGTGGGGGGGAACGACAGTGATGGCCCCCTTTACCAAGAGACGTGCCACCTCTGCTGCCAGAGCCGTGCTCGCAGCCGGGTCCCGTAGCGTGGTCTCCACCAACCCCATAAAGGGTGGGGGACGACGCTTGAACTGTATGGGATGGCCCCATCTCAACGTGGTGTCCAACCACGATGGCAGAACGCACCGCTCTTGCCAACACGCATAGCGGTTGGAGAGAGGGCGAGCCGACAGCTGAGGAAGACCGTCCAGGAATAACCCGTATTCCTCTGCCCCTACCGCCTTCACACTGCGTGTGGACCAAGGGGGGCTTCCCACGAAAGGGAGGAGGCTCAGCGAGCGTAGGAGACGTACCACAACTAGCAGTTGTAAAAACAACGAGCTGTCTAGACGTCGCGCTCGTGCCCGCTGAACAGGGAGCGAGCCGTCCGGCCGCAGCACCTGTGCGCATGCGCTGTCCGCAGGCTGTAGCCACAGCGCGCGGACCCATCTCCTCACCTATAATGTGGGGAACCAGGAGACCGTGCAACGAGTCTCTGATCCGTCCACGAGGCTCCAAGGGACGCCGCTTCTTAGAAGCAGGTGAACCAGAGGCCATGTGAACACGCCGTCCGACCGCCACCCTACAGCCACCGGGGAAAGAGGCAACATGGAGGAGCGCACCACAAGCGTAGGGCGCAGGTGGCCTGGGGAATATCGCTCTTTAGGTACCATGTACTGCCGTTCGGCCGAACGGTCTTTACTCTTTTCTTTAATAGGGAAAGAAAAAGTAGGAGCAAGCGTCCGGAACTTCCCGGTCCGTGGCGCTGCTGCTCTCCCCGTGCGCGGCGGCTGCACCGGGGCTGGAGTCGGAGGCGGCCCCATGGAACGCTGGGATCGGCCTAGACCCCGCTTCCTCTCAGCCTGCTGGCGGGAGGAGCCCATGAGAATCGTCCCGAACCGGGAACGATCCTCACGGACTGACTGCTGGTGCGCGAGCACCTCGGAGAACCTGGGACCAAATAGGCCATCCGGCGCTAGTGGACCCTGGACGAGGCTGGCCCGCTCTCGTTCCGGCACCGCAGTGTGGGAGAGCCATATGACCCTTTGAATCATGGTAGCCCACGCCATATGCTGGCCGGCCGAAACGGCTATCGGCTGGCATAACTGGAGGATGGCGCTGGAAAAGCGGGAAACCGCCAGCCATCTCGCGGCTTCCTCCGGGCCGTAGGCCTCCCTGTCAGCCGACAAGGAGACCATGGCAGAGGAGAGCAGGGCGATGTTGTTGACCGCCGCCGCGGATTGAGAGGCACAAACGAACACCCTGTCCGTTAGGCAGACAATCTGCTTCTGGAGGCGGTCGGGGGGCAGCGGCTTTTCGTTAAGGAGCCATCCGGCGCCCGGACAGAGAAGCGCTGCCAGGGGAGGCTCCAGACGAGGGATCCCCCTCGCCTGAGCATCGGCCCACCCCTCCACGTTGGTGAAATCCGTGTAGGATCTTACCGGAGCCTTCAGGGTCGAAGGGTCCTCACCGGCAGCAATAAACAAGTGCTGCAAAGGCGGGAACAAGGGGCACTGGGTAACCCGCCGGGAAAAAGATGGGGTGCGAAAGCACTCGCCCTGCATATCGTCAGATACGGGGGCGAGAGGCGGGGCCGGCATGGGAATCCCTTTGATGGCCGCCGCCTCACCCATGATCTCCCGGAAGAGATCGGTCATCCGGCGCGGACCCTCGTGTTGTATGACGGTGGCGGTTGTAACCCGAGAGCGGGAAAAACCGGACGCCGAGTCGCCGAAGACGTCGTCCAGGGAGGCGTCGATGATGCCATCGTCGACGTCAGGTCCGAATAGGTCGATGGCGTCAGCCATTTCCACCGCAGGGGAAAAGAAGAGATGCCTGGAGAGGATCCCCTCTTCAGGCAGCTACCGGCAGGCGACACAGGAGACGGGGGCCGCCATAGCAGCCGCGGCGTGGTCGGCGCCGAGGCACCAAAAGCACGCCAAGTGCCCGTCACCCGGTGCCAGGGAGGCGGGACAGGAGGCGCATAGGAGTCCTGAAAAGGACCTAGCTCTAGGAGCGCTCTCAGGTGGCCCTGAAAAGGGCCGTTTGTCCGCGGCCTCGCCCGAGCCGCTGCCACCGGCTTGGGAGATCCGTGTTGAAGTTCTCATCTTCTTAATAGTAGTTCTCAATTTCTCGCTGATAAGCACAAGTGCTGAAAGAAAAGGGAGGATGAGCGACGGTATACACCGCGTTATATAGACACGATACCGTGGGAAATGTGGGCGGTGCCCACGCTGATAGGTGCATAGTTTGAATTTTCAGCGCGCGCAGACGCGCGCACGGGACAAGCCCATAAGGCGAAGCCTAGACGGCGAAGCCTACATGAAATAGAACTATCGTGTCAAGGAAGGGGACCTGCTGAAGATGGAGAGTGTGTTTGAGTTTGATATGGGGGTGGTGTGAGTTGAGGTTATGCATAAAGTGGTTGAATTCCGTTTCGGATTTGTCCCAGAGTCCAAAGATATCATCTAGATAGCTGAAATAAATTAAGGGGCGTGACAGGCATTTAAGAAATGCAGATTCCTCCCAGTCGGCCAGATAAATGTCCGCGTAGGCCGGTGAATATTTCCTCCCCATGGCGCAGCCGCATATTTGTAAAAAGAACGATTTCTCGAATAAAAAGTCGTTACGGATAAGAGTGATTTCTAAAAACTTTAAAATAAATGTATCAGGACGAGATGGATCAGGTGACGAAGCCAATGCTTTCTTCACCGCCTCAAGGCCCAGGACAGTGTCGATGTTCGTGTACAAGGAATCTACATAGATTGAAAAGATAAACGTGTTATCGGGGACGGTGAGATTTTTTAACTTGTTAACAAATGTATATGTGTCCTTGAGGTAGCTCGGGTGAGTATGGGATAGGGGGTTTATATAAAAATCTATAAACTCCGCCAAATGGTACGATTCAGAGCCACAGTCACTTACTATGGGGCGTCCCGGAGGGACCACGAATGGAACAGTCCAATTCTCTGGGGGTTTGTGTATTTTGGGGAGAAGGTAGAATAATTAAGACCCTAACCATCGTCTCAGTCTCCAGGTACATGGGCTGCGTGAGAGGGCGATAGTAGAGGGGGTCATTAAGTTGACGTGTCGCCTCCAGAATGTAATTACTTCGATCCTGAATTACAATTTGCCCTCCCTTATCCGCCGGTTTAATAATTATCTCATGGCGAGATTTTAATTTTTTGAGGGCCTGTTGTTGATGGGCAGTAATATTGTCCTCCCCTACAGGACGTCGAGGTCGGAGGTCACGGAAGGAACGGAGGTCCTGATCGATGAGCTGGCGTATAGGCTTCGAGACGGACTTCATGGCTGGTTCCCAGATAGACGGTGTAGTCTCAACGGGTCACGGTCTGGGAGTGACGGTGTGGGGATGAAGGTGAGGCCTCGTTCGAGGATCTCCTGACGGGGACAGATGAAGAGCAGAAAGGTTAGTGACGTTAGATACTGAGGACGGAGGGGACGGCGGTGCGCCTGGTGGTCTGGCTATAAACCCAGCTGAGTCAGCCAGTCATCCAGCATAGACTTCGCTGTCTCCGGAGTCCAGTGAATGTTGTCATGGGCGGTCTGGAATTTAAGTGTCGACAGTGTGTTAAGGTAGCCAGCACGTGAGTCAACGTCCTCGATATTATCTCTAATAAAGTCGTTAAAAGCCTTGACACAACGGAGTTGGGTGGCGGATAGTTAAATAGATACCGTTAAGAGGGGAATAGCAATGCCAGCCTGGGGGAATTTTTCTCTGGCTGTCCTAATTAAACGTCGGGTGTCCTTGATTATTGTGATGGCTGGTTGTTCTCTAAGACAGTTGTTTTTGCCGATGGATAACAAAATGAGTTTAGTGTCCTGTCTGGGAGATGTGTGTCTCAGATAGCGGCTGTTAGGTTTCTTAATGTAGCTCCTGGAAAGCTGTCTATTTGGATGTCGTCCATTTTTCTTTTTGGAATCCGGGCCAAGTTTGAATCGCCCGTGATAATTATGGGTTTTCTGATAGGGAGGGACCACATAGTGGCTTTGCGGTTCGTAGGGGGGTGTATGCAGGGCTGGCGGTAAGAAGTACTGAGCATAGAGGAAGAGAAAAGGGAAGGAGAAGTCGGGGCTTGGCGACTCGGATCTTCCCCCACTGGGGCAAGGGCAACATCAGCAGGAGTGGTCAGAGGAGGCGTGAGAGGGCAAGGGTGAATCTCAACGCAAACTGTGAGTGGGTCAGATTTCTTAATTGAACCATTATTAATGATGTTTATCTTTTTCATTGTCAGGGAAGGTTCCTCCGCCTGGCCAGGTAGTGGAGAGGTCAGCGCCAGCGAGGAGGACGGCGGGCAGAGCCGTTTCCGGGTCGCGTCACCTGTAGGGGAGAGACGGCTGGGTCTAGGGGTTGAGGAAGCGAGAATGGTGACTGGGGGCTCGGGGTCCGGCGTGGGAGATCCAAGGCTCGTCTCCAAGACGCAAGGAGGGTCAATGACTGCCGAGGTGGTCCGCACCGGTGGGACGACCGGAGGCGGACGCGGCCTGGTCACTGGTAAGCGCTGTGGCAGCGGGGGGCTACCTTCCTAGCCATACCTAATGGTGGGATACCTGTTCTAATGGATTCTTCTAAAATTTCTGTGTGATGGAATTGATTGTAGTATTTGAAAATAATGTTTAATTAATTTCGGGTCTAGATCAGTTGAAAGACTCGTCCCGACCGGAGTCAACTTCAAAAGAGAATGTTTCTGTGGATCTGTGGGGTGAGTAGGCCTACCCAATAGGCTAAACCTATTTCTAAAATCATTAGCCATTTCGTTGGGAGAAAATGGAATGAAAATAAAAAAGGCCCAGGCCTATTTACAAAAACAGGAGGGAGTTTGGGAGTTGGAGTTTAAAAAGAACCAACGTAGGGGCAGACTTTAATGCGGTTTGGGACCACTCTGTGGACAGGACGGCTGTAGTAGAGGGCAGTGATCAGAGATCAGCGTCGGTTGCATTGAGGAAATGGGCTCAGGAATTTTCAGTAATAGATATATGGCGCGTTACCAATCACAATAAACAAGACTTCTCGTTTTTTTCCGCAAGACATCATTCATTTTCCAGAATAGACTTCATTTTTGTATCGAAGGATCTCCTCGAAAAGGTAAGCACGGACATGATCCCCCTGGCCTTCTCAGATCACAAGGCTGTCATCTGTAGGGCTAACCTTTCCGTATCTCGTGACCGCGCCCTACGCTGGCGCTTCAATACCCCTTTGCTGCGCAATGAGAGCTTTTTGGTGCAACTTGAATCTGGCCTAGCAGAATTCATATCTTTTAACTTGCATTCAGTAGAGGACACTCGTATCCTATGGGATTCTGTAAAAGGCTATATTAGAAGTAACTGCATATCGTTTTCCTCTAATTTAAACAAAACGCGTCAACGCAGGATTCTTGAGCTGGAGGGTGATCTCGGGCAACTAGAAGGTACTATGCACAACAACGTAACTCCTGACTCAATCACCCAACGTAATAAAATAAAAGAGGAGCTGAATTCCCTATCCCGACAGCACGCTGAATTTCTTATCCATCATACGCGCCAGCACCATTACTTTGAGGGGGCCCGCCCCAGCCGGTCACTTGCCTTAAGCCTTCGTGCCAGTGAAAACTTTGCGCACATACCCGCCATTAAAACACCAGCTGGCGCTCTAGTAACTGACCCCAAATTAATTAATGAGACATTCCGCTCCTTTTATTCCAACTTGTATAGTTCTGAAGTTCCTCATGACTCTTCTAAATTTGATTTATTTTTCAAGAATTTAAATCTTACTAAATTGCTGCCCCATGAGGCTACGTCTCTGGACAAACCATTTACCCTACTCGAATTGGAGAGGGCTTTACGCAGTCTTAATAAAGGCAAATCGGCGGGTTTTGACGGAATTCCTCCAGAACTATATTTACAGTGTTGGTCTCAACTTGGCCCTCTATTGCTGAACATGATCAATCATGCCATTTCAAGTGGTTCCTTTTCAAGAGATGTTACCACCGCTACAATCACCTTACTCCATAAAAAAGGGAAAGACCCAAATGAATGTGCAAATTATCGTCCTATATCGCTCTTGAATGCTGACGTTAAACTTTTTGCTAAAGTGCTTGCACTAAGGCTTGAACCCCTTATGAATAAGCTCATTCACCCTGACCAAACTGGCTTCGTAAAATCTCGCTTATCTTCTGATAATGTTCGCAGACTTTTGCACATTGTCGAAGCTTCAGCTGAGGTCCAAACGCCCTGTGCTGTATTATCTCTGGACGCAGAAAAAGCTTTTAATCGCCTTGAATGGCACTATTTATGGGCTGTCCTTCAGCATATGGGATTTGGTATCCATTTCATCAACATGATTAAAACGCTCTACGCCTCCCCTTCAGCCATGGTAATGACTGGCAATATCTGTTCTTCGTTGTTTCCAGTGGGCCGCAGCTCTAGACAAGGCTGCGTTCTTTCTCCACTTTTATTCATTTTATCTTTGGAACCTCTGGCCCAGACGGTGCGTCAGTCAACCCATACTCCTGTTATTGTCCATGGAACAGATCATTTCATCTCTCTTTATTGTGATGATATTTTGCTTTATCTTGGTGATGCAATTAAAACTACACCACATATTTTGTCTATATTTGATCAATTCGGGAGTATCTCTGGCTACAAAATAAACTGGTCTAAGTCAGCTCTCCTTCCTCTAAACGACACTATGAGGCATGCTTCCTTACCAAACATTATTCCAGTAGTTGACAATTTTAAATACCTAGGTCTATCGATTTTTCCTTCATTACAAACTACAGTCTCGGTTAATTATAACTCGACTCTCAGGCAGGTGGAATCCGATTTGGAGCGTTGGTCGTCCATTCCTAATTCATTTCGAGCAAGAGCTTCTATCGTAAAGATGAACATCCTACCGCGAGTCAACTTCTGTAGTTCAATGCTTCCCTTAGCTCCCCCAGTTGGTCACTGGGATAAACTACATACATTTGTTTCCAGGTATGTCTGGAAAGGGAAACGCCCACGGATTAAAATGTCTATTTTGCAGAGGCACAAACTCTCAGGTGGCCTTGGACTTCCAAATTTCCAGTTTTATTTTTGGTCCTCAACCCTTCGTTCTCTTCATACCTGGTTAGATCCAGAGGCTCAGGTAGCCTGGCGTTCATTAGAGGAACATCTAGTAATACCACATAGGCTTTAGGATGTTATTTACTCAAACATCCCTCTCAAAATGTGTAAATCCAAATTTGGCTCTTTAATCTCACATCTTGTTGCCATATGGAGAACTGTGGAATCACACTCTAGCAATCACTTTAAATTCCATCCTCACCTTCCTTTATTTAATAATTTCGCCCTTTGCTTGGGTGGTCACCCGATGTCCTTCCCTCAGTGGAGGGATAAAGGGATTAATACCCTTTCCGACATTATGTCAGATAATGCGCTCAGATCTTTTCAGGACTTGAAATCGCATTACAATTTACCCGGCACCTCCTTTTTCTTCTACCTACAACTCCGCAGCGCCTTACGGGCATACGGAGTCCCCTGGGGTGAAAACATGGTGCCTCATCCAATTCATAAAATATGTGGCAGTTCATCTACCAAAGGCTTGGTCTCTGCTCTATACACATTTATGTCCAAACATGCAGAAAAACCTTTGCAAGTGGATAGTCGCTGGAGCCATGATCTCTCAATTGCACCTTCTTCAATCAATTGGTCCATAGTCTGGTCAAAGCTTGACCTATCTTCGCGTAATCCCAACCATCAGATGATTCACTACAATTTCATACACAGACTCTACTGCACTCCTCATAAATTATTCTTGATGAAATTAAATCCATCTCCTAACTGCCAGCTATGCTCTCTAGGTACTATAGGTACCTTTGTTCACATGGTCTGGGAGTGCCCTGGGGTGAGCGACTTTTGGAGTATGGTATCGAATAGGATGTCTATAGTACTTGGGCGTACCATCCACTGCTCCCCAACTATCTTATTGCTGAGTGATTTTACGGGTCTAGATCTTTCTCTGATGCACCAACGCTGGTTTTTGGTAGGCCTTACTGCTGCTAAAAAGCTTGTAGCACAGAGATGGAAAGCTCCTCATGACCTGTCCCACCAACATTGGGTGAACACAGTCATAGATCTGGCTAAATTAGAGAGATCTGTGGCCAGCATGCATGGCGCCCAAGCTAGAAATATTAACTTATGGTCCACCTTTATTAACAGTATGTTGGGAGGGTAGTCATGGCTTACTGTATCTATGCCTTACTCACTGCTTTTTCATCCTTTTCCTTTTCTTTTTGTTTCTTTATCTATTTCACATGTTAGTATTAGGCCTATTGAACAAATTTGCTGAGTTTCTCAAATTATTGATTCTGTCTTTGTGGGAGGCAAGACCTGGGGGTGGGTGGGCTTGGGGGGGAGGGGGGGAGTATGGTTGAGTATTATATGTGTTATGTTGTCTTACTTGTGTATATGTGTAACTGTTTCTTGTATGAAATATAAAATACAATAAAAAATTGATCACAAAAAAAAAGAACCAACGTAGAAAAAATAAGGAAAAGATAATGGAGAGATGTAAAATCAACTAAACTAAAATAAGGTTAAAACCATAGCTTGCAAAAAATGGAGATTAAAACAATAGATGTAGTTATAACCATACGATAAACAAAGAATGTAAAATAATAATGGCAAAATAGAAGACTGTTGATCCGGTCAGCTGGTGCAATGTCTTTTAGCTAGGAGGCATGGTTAGCTTAGCAAGGAAGCAGGATAACGTCGATTCCCCCAATCGGTTCAGTCGAGTGTTTTTTAGCTGGGAGGTAGGCTGTGCTTGGGTTAGGAGACAGGGTGTCGTTGATCCGCCCGAGGGGGTTGTAGAATATCCCAAAACTGTTACAGTCCGAAGTTAAAAAAAAGCTGAACACGTAGATGTCTCTGTACTCACCAGCCAAAAAAGGGGGGGCCATTTGAAGGAGATTCGATTAAAACCAAAGGGAATAAGGTAATTTCCACAGGTGGTAAAAAAGAATAAAGTTTATTCGCTCCAAAATGCAGGTCAACTAAGTTAAGACTAACTTTGTTTAAAAGTAACTTGAAAAAAACAAAGTAAAAGAAGTAAAATACATCCAAATTAGAAACTCCAAAGTTGCGAAAAAAAAGGGTTAGGGTTAGGTTCAAAAGCAAAGGTCGGCGCCGCCACATGCGGTGACGCCGGGGGCACGGGCCATCATCACACAACTAACCTTTATCTCCAACCCAACCCCACACTATGAGATGATGTCCTGGAGGTATTCTACGGAGAGGCCTCCGTATCTGAGCCCCTCAGTGGTGGAGCAGCCGAACGAGGCTTCCTGGCAAGCCTCCTGGCGGTGCTGGCACGTCTAGAAAACATGCGTGCGTGTGCCATCGGCGTGACGCCGTCCGCGGGTGGGTCAAGGGTCACACGGGACCTTCTGGCGGTATGGGCGTGTCCAGGATGGCGCTGTCAGCCGGAGGGTTGAAGGTCTGCCGGGCGCGGTCGGAGCCAACGGGGCTGACGACAGGGACAGCGTCCCGACGAGCGTTGGTCTGGGCAGACCCACTGGGGGGTGTCATGCCGGGAGACGCAGGAGCTGGCTGAAGGGGCGTGGCGAGGGTCCGGCGCCGTGGCAGGGCGGAAGCGCTGGTCTGGGCAAACACATGGGGAGGTGTCGTGCCGGGAGACGCAGGAGCTGGCGGAGGGGGCGTAGCGAGGGTCCGGAGCCAAGGCAGGACGGAGGTAGGTGTCGTTCTCTGCGGCAGGGGCGCGGCCGGAGGGGGTCTCAAGACTGCAGGGAGAGGGGGGAGAAGAGGGAGAGGGGGGGAGGAAGTGGGGAGGAACAGAGAGGAGAAGAGGGAATAGCAGCTGGCCTGGGACGGAGAGCGGTCCTCGCGGTCATCGCTGTCCGGGGCCCCGGGGTCCGGGGAGGGAGGCGGCAGGTCGGAGGAGGGCAGGGAGCCGTCACGCAGGGCGTCCGCGGGGCCACCGTAGCCCTGTAGTGGTCTCGCAGGAGGATGGTGGTGGTGTGTCCCCAGTTGCGAGCGTTGCCATAAAGAAAGGCAAGGGTTTCGGCGTTGGGGACAGCAGGGCGGATGGAGGCCGTCAAGGAGGCGGTGAGCCTGGCGATGATGGGGAGAGGGTCCGGGCCGGAGGCGTTGTCCAGGTGGTGGGCCGCCTTGATGGCCGCGAAGATAAGGCGGTTCTTCAGCGCGAAGTCCGGGTCATCAGAACGCGGGGCGTCCGGAGCTAGGGGTCTGGAGCGCGCGGCAGACGTCTCCGGAGGTCTGGGATGTCGTGGAGGGCGGGGTCGGGCACGGGGCCTAGGACCCGGTCTGGAGGGCACCTGGTGGCGTGGTCCAGGAGGGCCGGTAGGTAGGCCTCGGTCACGGGCGGAAGTTCTGGCACGCGTTAGCTTCGTGGTAGCTGCGCTCATCTCGTCGTGGCAAAAACCCGGACCGGTAGGCCTGAGGCAGGAAAGCTGGGGGATACGAGGCCGACTCGAAGGGAGACGGGTCCCGGGCGGGTCGTGAGCGGGCTTCCCAGTCACGTGGAGGGGGGTCGCGGGGAACCCAGTCGTGCCCGTAAGGGTCCGCGAATGACGCGTAAGTGCGTCTCATGGTATGTGGGGGTCTAAAGGGTAGACTAACCAGAGGGGCGATATCCGATGGGTCCCGGGGTCTATGGTGGCATCTTCCGTGCTGGACCAGAGTCCAGTCGTCGCGCTGGCTCGGAGCAGGCATCATCAACGGTAGGTTGCGTGAAAGGCGAATGGTGAAAGGTTAAAAACTAATAAAAACACGAGTGGTCCGGTAAAAAGTCTGTTTTTATTTGGGTTTAATTACCGTTTATGCAGGTACGACGTTTCGTCACAATAGTGACTTCATCAGGTACAACAGAGCAATAGCAAACCGTGAAAAATGTCCATACAATTACAAAAAACGAGCCGCGGTGACAGTGACAGTAGTAGACGCGTACACACACCCGTTCCACTGAGCACTAGGGATGAGTCGTCGCGACCGATTCGTTGCAACGAACGAATCCCGAACGTGAACGACAAGAACTGGTTCCCCAAAACAAGAACTGGTTCTTTGATTCATTTTTTTAACATAAACCAAAAATATGGTCACGTAAATAAAATATACAAACGAACAGAGTCTCCCCGCGACTTATATTGATTGAGTCTACAACGTTCTCAAAGATTCAGCCAATGAGAGGTAGCAATGGTGTTGCAATGGCACCTGGGTAAACAAATGACAAGGCGGTACCGTCGAATATGCGCGCTTTCTGTCTGACGTATCTTGGGTCATACCATTCGACGTGGGGCCACTCATGTATCCCCCTAAATTTCGAAAATAGACTTGACCTCCATCTGTTTATTGGATAAACGCATTTCCCAATCCCAGGAGTCTTTGCTCCATTCTACGTCAATTTAAGAACAAATAAAGAAATTAAACTGCAGTTCATATTTTTTATTTATGACCATGAAAGTTCTGTAATGCCTGAACAATGAAGAATTAAATGTGAAGTAAAATAAAATTATAAATGTAAAACCATGAATGAAATATAGAGAGTAAGCAAGAGGTATAAATATTGGTGGGACGTTTGTTTATACTATTTAGTGTATCTTCTCGATTTCCAAGGGGGTTAGAGCCTAGAAGTGGTTTAAATTATGCTCACGGCCGTCTCGCGGGGGGGGCGTTAACGAACGTAACAAACAAATCAAAACGAACGAATCAAATAAACGAATCGTTATAGTGAACTGAACTGAAAGAACTAGTTCCCGGAAAATAATCATTTTGCCCATCCCTAGTGGCCACAGGTGACTAGATGGTCCAATCACAGCTCGAAGACTTCAGCAAACTAAAGTTATAGTCTGTCTGTCTGTCTGTCTGTCTGTCTGTCTGTCTGTCTGTCTGTCTGTCTGTCTGTCTGTCTGTCTGTCTGTCTGTCTGTCTGTCTCTCTCTCTCTCTCTCTCTCTCCAATTCAAAAAGCTTTATTAGCATGACTATTGGTAAGCCAAACAGTGTTGCCAAAGCGTTACAGTAATACAAATATTACACATAATAACAATAGAGAACGTCAGAACAATATGTACATATATCAACCTATAACAATATAACATACTGATACTGACATATAGAATTAATAGTAAAAAAAAATAAAATAATTCAAGTCATTCAATTAATGAAATGAAAAGCTACATAAAAGGCATTATAGGTTACTAGTAATCAGTTATCAATCAAACAGTGAGGCCTGGTCTAGAATTTCATTCTCTCATGTTGTGGCAAGCTGAAATAAACTGTCCTGCGAGGACAGAGCTGTCTTTTCTCTCTCCCAATAATATTTGTAGTTGGTATACATGTGAGTTTATGAAATGTGGGTGTTTTCGACCAAATTTGCTCTCCAATATTCATCGTGAACGTGATATGCGGGCCTAGGTTGTATTTTGGTGCAGAGAGAGAGAGAGAGAGAGAGAGAGAGAGAGAGAGAGAGAGAGAGAGAGAGAGAGAGAGAGAGAGAGAGAGAGAGAGAGAGAGAGAGAGAGAGAGAGAGAGAGAGAGAGAGAGAGAGAGAGAGAGAGAGAGAGAGAGAGAGAGAGAGAGAGAGAGAGAGAGAGAGAGAGAGAGAGAGAGAGAGAGAGAGAGAGAGAGAGAGAGAGAGAGCAGACAAACGGCCCTTCGGAACAATGGGTTCCGTTTTCGTAACATTGAACCGTCGGCATAGTGGCATGTCGATCTAATGGGAAATATTTCGGACCATTGAGACGTCGGAACAATGAGGCGTCGGAATTACGGCATGGCACCGTCGTTTACCTTCATCACAGACTACAACACACACTCAGATATTTCCCATGATCCTTTGTGCAACACGTTGACGGGGCCTATACAAATAATGTTTGCAAATATTCAATTTCCTTCCAATTTCCCTGCAAGGTCCCTGTGAATGGGGGCAGTAGCAATAACAGTTTTTATAGAGCCAGTGTGAGCCGGAGTAAAGTGATGTATAGAGACAGATGTCTGGATGAGGTATGTAGCGGCATAATCATTCAGCGCACGGTAGGCCATTGCATCCAATGAGCTCGAGTTGAAAAAGTATAATGCTTACAGCACCTGGTATTCCCAGGCGGTCACCCATCCAAGTACTAACCAGGCCCGACCCTGCTTAGCTTCCGAGATCAGACGAGATCGGGCGTGCCTAAGGTGGTATGGCCGTAAGCAATTATAGACTTGACCATATTAGCTTTTATACAGGAGGAGTGAGAGCGCTGCCGTGGCCAGAGACGGGACTAGTACAGAAACAATGATTAGATCCATAATGAATGAATGAATACGTTATTCCAGACTCAGAGTTGCATATTTGAACGCAATGCATTACACTGCTTGGGCGTCATCGTTTGCGTGATCTTTTGAAGAAACGTAGCGTTGCAAAACCTGGGATGGACTAAGGTGGACCGCCGTCATTGCAGCTCTCTGCTACGTCACTACACTGTCCACATGTTTAACAAATAGAGTTTGAGGAGACGTCGTCAGAGTCTGTATGTTGCTTAAATTCTCCAAAACAGTGGGCGCTATAGATCAGCGCACGGTAGGCCATTGCATCCAATGAGCTCGAGTTGAAAAAGTATATTGCTTACAGCACCTGGTATTCCCAGGCGGTCACCCACCCAAGTACTAACCAGGCCCGACCCTGCTTAGCTTCCGAGATCAGACGAGATCGGGCGTGCCTTTTTTTTGTAATCTTTTTTTTTTTAATGTTTTCAATTTTTTTACAATTTCCCGTCACAACTTACAGCAACCTGGCCTTCCGAGGAGGTCTCCCATCCAAGTACTAACCAGGCCCGACCCTGCTTAGCTTCCGAGATCAGACGAGATCGGGCGTGCCTAAGGTGGTATGGCCGTAAGCAATTATAGACTTGACCATATTAGCCTTTATACAGGAGGAGTGAGAGCGCTGCCGTGGCCAGAGACGGGACTAGTACAGAAACAATGATTAGATCCATAATGAATGAATGAATACGTTATTCCAGACTCAGAGTTGCATATTTGAACGCAATGCATTACACTGCTTGGGCGTCATCGTTTGCGTGATCTTTTGAAGAAACGTAGCGTTGCAAAACCTGGGATGGACTAAGGTGGACCGCCGTCATTGCAGCTCTCTGCTACGTCACTACACTGTCCACATGTTTAACAAATAGAGTTTGAGGAGACGTCGTCAGAGTCTGTATGTTGCTTAAATTCTCCAAAACAGTGGGCGCTATAGATCAGCGCACGGTAGGCCATTGCATCCAATGAGCTCGAGTTGAAAAAGTATATTGCTTACAGCACCTGGTATTCCCAGGCGGTCACCCACCCAAGTACTAACCAGGCCCGACCCTGATTAGCTTCCGAGATCAGACGAGATCAGGCGTGCCAAAGGTGGTATGGCCGTAATCAATTAAAGACTTGACCATATTAGCTTTTATACAGGAGGAGTGAGAGCGCTGCCGTGGCCAGAGACGGGACTAGTACAGAAACAATGATTAGATCCATAATGAATGAATGAATACGTTATTCCAGACTCAGAGTTACATATTTGAACGCAATGCATTACACTGCTTGGGCGTCATTGTATGCGTGATCTTTTGAAGAAACGTAGCGTTGCAAAACCTGGGATGGACTAAGGTGGACCGCCGTCATTGCAGCTCTCTGCTACGTCACTACACTGTCCACATGTTTCACAAATAGAGTTTGAGGAGACGTCGTCAGTGTCTGTATGTTGCTTAAATTCTCCAAAACAGTGGGCGCTATAGATCAGCGCACGGTAGGCCATTGCATGCAATGAGCTCGAGTTGAAAAAGCATGTTGCTTACAGCACCTGGTATTCCCAGGCGGTCACCCATCCAAGTACTAACCAGGCCCAAACCTGCTTAGCTTCCAAGATCAGACGAGATCGGGCGTGCCTAAGGTGGTATGGCGGTAAGCAATTATAGACTTGACCATATTAGCTTTTATACAGGAGGAGTGAGAGCGCTGCCGTGGCCAAAGACGGGACTAGTACAGAAACAATGATTAGATCCATATTGAATGAATGAATACGGTATTCCAGACTCAGAGTTACATATTTGAACGCAATGCATTACACTGCTTGGGCGTCATTGTTTGCGTGATCTTTTGAAGAAACGTAGCGTTGCAAAACCTGGGATGGACTAAGGTGGACCGCCGTCATTGCAGCTCTCTGCTACGTCACTACACTGTCCACATGTTTCACAAATAGAGTTTGAGGAGACGTCGTCAGAGTCTGTATGTTGCTTAAATTCTCCAAAACAGTGGGCGCTAAAGATCAGCGCACGGTAGGCCATTGCATCCAATGAGCTCGAGTTGAAAAAGTATAATGCTTACAGCACCTGGTATTCCCAGGCGGTCACCCATACAAGTACTAACCAGGCCCGACCCTGCTTTGCTTCCGAGATCAGACGAGATCGGGCGTTCCGAAGGTGGTGTGGCCATAAGCAATTATAGACTTGACCATTTTAGCTTTTATACAGGAGGAGGACGTAAGGAGTGAGAGCGCTGCCGTGGCCAGAGACGGGACTTGTACAGAAACAATGATTAGATCCATAATGAATGAATGAATACGTTATTCCAGACTCAGAGTTACATATTTGAACGCAATGCATTACACTGCTTGGGCGTCATCGTTTGCGTGATCTTTTGAAGAAACGTAGCGTTGCAAAACCTGGGATGGACTAAGGTGGACCGCCGTCATTGCAGCTCTCTGCTACGCCCTACACTGTCCACATGTTTCACAAAAAGAGTTTGAGGAGACGTCGTCAGAGTCTGTATGTTGCTTAAATTCTCCAAAACAGTGGGCGCTAAAGATCAGCGCACGGTAGGCCATTGCATCCAATGAGCTTGAGTTGAAAAAGTATATTGCTTACAGCACCTGGTATTCCCAGGCGGTCACCCATCCAAGTACTAACCAGGCCTGACCCTGCTTAGCTTCCGAGATCAGACGAAATCGGGCGTGCCTAAGGTGGTATGGCCGTAAGCAATTATAGACTTGACCATATTAGCTTTTATACAGGAGGAGGACGTAAGGAGTGAGAGCGCTGCCGTGGCCAGAGACGGGACTTGTACAGAAACAATGAGTAGATCCATAATGAATGAATGAATACGTTATTCCAGACTCAGAGTTACATATTTGAACGCAATGCATTACACTGCTTGGGTGTCATCGTTTGCGTGATCTTTTGAAGAAACGTAGCGTTGCAAAACCTGGGATGGACTAAGGTGGACCGCCGTCATTGCAGCTCTCTGCTACGTCACTACACTGTCCACATGTTTCACAAATAGAGTTTGAGGAGACGTCGTCAGAGTCTGTATGTTGCTTAAATTCTCCAAAACAGTGGGCGCTAAAGATCAGCGCACGGTAGGCCATTGCATCCAATGAGCTCGAGTTGAAAAAGTATATTGCTTACAGCACCTGGTATTCCCAGGCGGTCACCCATCCAAGTACTAACCAGGCCCGTCCCTGCTTAGCTTCCGAGATCAGACGAGATCGGGCGTGCCTAAGGTGGTATGGCCGTAAGCCATTATAGACTTGACCATATTAGCTTTTATACAGGAGGAGTGAGAGCGCTGCCGTGGCCAGAGACGGGACTTGTACAGAAACAATGATTAGATCCATAATGAATGAATGAATACGTTATTCCATACTCAGAGTTACATAATTGAACGCAATGCATAAAAACTGCTTGGGGGTCATCGTTTGCGTGATCTTTTGAAGAAACGTAGCGTTGCAAAACCTGGGATGGACTAAGGTGGACCGCCGTCATTGCAGCTCTCTGCTACGTCACTACACTGTCCACATGTTTCACAAATAGAGTTTGAGGAGACGTCGTCAGAGTCTGTATGTTGCTTAAATTCTCCAAAACAGTGGGCGCTAAAGATCAGCGCACGGTAGGCCATTGCATCCAATGAGCTCGAGTTGAAAAAGTATAATGCTTACAGCACCTGGTATTCCCAGGCGGTCACCCATACAAGTACTAACCAGGCCCGACCCTGCTTGGCTTCCGAGATCAGACGTGCCTAAGGTGGTATGGCCGTAAACATTTATAGACTTGACCATATTAGCTTTTATTCAGGGGGAGGACGTAAGGAGTGAGAGCGCTGCCGTGGCCAGAGACGGGACTTGTACAGAAACAATGATTAGATCCATAATGAATGAATGAATACGTTATTCCAGACTCAGAGTTACATATTTGAACGCAATGCATTACACTGCTTGGGCGTCATCGTTTGCGTGATCTTTTGAAGATGCGTAGCGTTGCAAAACCTGGGACCGACTAAGGTGGACCGCCGTCATTGCAGCTCTCTGCTACGTCACTACACTGTCCACATGTTTCACAAATAGAGTTTGAGGAGACGTCGTCAGAGTCTGTATGTTGCTTAAATTCTCCAAAACAGTGGGCGCTAAAGATCAGCGCACGGTAGGCCATTGCATCCAATGAGCTCGAGTTGAAAAAGTATAATGCTTACAGCACCTGGTATTCCCAGGCGGTCACCCATCCAAGTACTAACCAGGCCCGACCCTGCTTAGCTTCCGAGATCAGACGAGATCAGGCGTGCCTAAAGTGGTATGGCCGTAAGCATTTATAGACTTGACCATATTAGCTTTTATACAGGGGGAAGACGTAAGGAGTGAGAGCGCTGCCGTGGCCAGAGACGGGACTTGTACAGAAACAATGATTAGATCCATAAGGAAGGAATGAATACGTTATTCCAGACTCAGAGTTACATATTTGAACGCAATGCATTACACTGCTTTGGCGTCATCGTTTGCGTGATCTTTTGAAGAAACGTGGCGTTGCAAAACCTGGGATGGACTAAGGTGGACCGCCGTCATTGCAGCTCTCTGCTACGTCACTACACTGTCCACATGTATCACAAATAGAGTTTGAGGAGACGTCGTCAGAGTCTGTATGTTGCTTAAATTCTCCAAAACAGTGGGCGCTAAAGATCGGCGCACGGTAGGCCATTGCATCCAATGAGCTTGAGTTGAAATAGTATAATGCTTACAGCACCTGGTATTCCCAGGCGGTCACCCATCCAAGTACTAACCAGGCCCGACCCTGCTTAGCTTCCGAGATCAGACGAGATCTGGCGTGCCTAAGGTGGTATGGCCGTAAGCATTTATAGACTTGACCATATTAGCTTTTATACAGGGGGAGGACGGAAGGAGTGAGAGCGCTGCCGTGGCCAGAGACGGGACTTGTACAGAAACAATGATTAGATCTATAATGAATGAATGAATACGTTATTCCAGACTCAGAATTACATATTTGAACGCAATGCATTACACTGCTTGGGCGTCATCGTTTGCGTGATCTTTTGAAGAAACGTAGCGTTGCAAAACCTGGGATGGACTAAGGTGGACCGCCGTCATTGCAGCTCTCTGCTACGTCACTACACTGTCCACATGTTTCACAAATAGAGTTTGAGGAGACGTCGTCAGAGTCTGTTTGTTTCTTAAATTCTCCAAAACAGTGGGCGCTAAAGATCAGCGCACGGTAGGCCATTGCATCCAATGAGCTCGAGTTGAAAAAGTATATTGCTTACAGCACCTGGTATTCCCAGGCGGTCACCCATCCAAGTACTAACCAGGCCCGTCCCTGCTTAGCTTCCGAGATCAGACGAGATCGGGCGTGCCTTTTTTTTTTTAATCTTTTTTTATTATTTTCCAGTTCACACATTTACAGCAACCGATAACAGAGTATTATTTACATACATCATCTCTGAGAAAAAAAACTTTTACACACCCAACTTAATCCCCTTCCCTTATCCTTCCCACATCACTTAATCCTAATGAAGACAGCACAAATGTTGCGCCAAATCAGAAAATACAGATCAATCTGCATGCCCCAGTCTTTTCACCAGTTAAACAAAATCTCCCCTCCCTCCCCTTCAAAGACTAATTTACTCCCACTCAAAAAGAAATGTTCCGCCTTCTCCCCTCCATACTTATACATTAAGTTCACATCTCTTTTCATTATTGATTTAAACAACATTTTTATTTTCACTTTCCGCCCCTCAAAGTGTGCGTAGTTCCTCCTGCAGACGACCGCGAGTCTGGCATGACTCAAAACAAAATTCATTAAACAAAAATTAACGTCTATTCTTTTTTCAAACGTGCCAAACAAAAACAATGTCCTCCACCCTCCCTCCAAGTCCAACTCAGCAGCCCAGTTATCTTTCAACAGTTCTTTCAAAAACTCAAAGAAATCAACTAACTCCCCACAGTCCAAAAAATAATGTAAAAAGCTCTCATGACCACTTTTGCAAACATCACACATCACATTTACATCATTATTAATCTTATTTAGCACCACGTTTGTGTAAATCCTATTGTGTCTGATCAAGAAATCGTTGTTCTCACACTCTATACTATTATACCTTATCCCCATATTTGACCATATTTTCTTTACATTCAAACCCACAAACACTCTGCTCCACACTTTCTCAGCTGCCGGCTCCTTCATCACATCCACTATCAACCATCTGTATACTTTCTTCACACTCATTTCTCCCATTTTAATCTTTTTCCCATTCTCCATCACATATAGCTCAGGCATACTTGTCTCTCCCTTCACCACACATTCACTTTGTATGATCCTGGCCCACTCTAAGGGTATACTGGTTTTAATCTTTTCATATATTTTATTTATTTTCTCTCTATTATCCATCCCCTCCAGGTCACATACCTGATCATATATGCAATTATTTCTTAAGAATCCTGGGATGACCTCATAAATGATGTCCTTTATTTGTCTAATCCCTCCTTCTATGAATTTTGGCTCATATAATGTTTTGCCATTGTGTTTAATTTTTTCGTTTAAAAACAGGGGCAGTTTTACCAACGGTAGTATCCTCTCACATTCATATTGCATCTTAGGTAAGAATTTCCTCCAGGCTTCAAAGACCTCCCTATAAAATTCTGGTATGGTTATCGTCATTGACTGTTTTAGGCCCATGTACCACACATACTGTCCTATGCCACCCACATCATTCATATATTTCTCCTTAAAATCCTTCCACCCATATTTATATCCTCCCACAATATATTTCTTCACCGTTTTAATCCTTAATGCTGTCTTTTTTGTTTCTATATCTAATAAATTCAGCCCTCCTTCACACCTTTTTCCCACCAGTGTCCCATGTGCAATCTTAACTCCTTTCCCCTCCCATATAAAATCACACACAATTTTGTTAAGGTCGTTCTTAACCCATATTGGCATTTCTAATACAGACAACACATACACATAGCCTGATAGTAGCAAACTATTAACCACTGTAACCTTTCCCTTTAACCTGAGCTTCCTTGCCTTCCACCTCCCACATACAGTTTTTATTTTGTTGATAACTCCTGTCCATGTTGTCTCAGTTGCCTCTTTAGTTTCAACACCTAAATATATGCCCAACACTTTAATATACCTATCCTGCACCCTTAAACCTACTCCCTCTCTCTCTATGTTACCTATATACATTATTTCTGATTTTTCTTTATTTATTCTAGCGCCCGACGCTCTCCCATATATCTCTGCCAATTCTAGCACCCTTTTCACACTGTTCCCATCCCTCACCGTTATTGTTGTGTCGTCTGCATATTGATTTATTGTATGTATGCTCCCAGATGATAGTTGTATGCCCTGAACTCTTGCGTCGTTTTTAATTAGTAAGGCCAGGGGCTCTGCCGAAATGGCATAGAGCAACGCCGATAGGGGACATCCCTGCCTTATCGATCTCCCAAGACAAAATCTGTCAGTCAGCACTCCATTTACTTTGACACAGCTCCTTGCACCCTCGTACAACCTCCTGACCCACCCCACTAATCTCTCTCCAAATCCAAATCTCACCAGTAATCTAAATAAAAACTCATGCTCCACCCTATCAAATGCTTTATTCCAATCTATAGCTAACACTATTCCCCCTGTTCCGTCTCTCTTCATGAATTCTATTGTATCCCTAACTGTCGCTATTGTGTCAGCTATATCCCTACCTGGTATACTGTAACTTTGAGATGTTTTGATTATATCCCCTATCACTCGTTTTATTCTGTTAGCCAACACCTTGGCCAGAATTTTGTAATCTACATTTAGCAGACTTATAGGCCTATAATTCTGCAAGTCTAGTTTACTTCCTTTCTTCTTAAAAACTAAGGTAATCACACCTTCTACCATCCTACCCTGCACTATCCCTGTTTTCTCAGTCTCCCTGAATACCTCTACTAAAATTGATGCCATCTGCTCCTTATATACTTTATAAAATTCAATCCCTATCCCATCACTCCCAGGACTCTTCCCGCTTTTCAGCCCCTCTATCGCCTCCATCACCTCCATCCTACTTATCTCTCTGTCACACCATTTACTATCGTCCACACTCAGCTTGCTTTCGACACTATCCAGTACCTCCACTATACTGTCCTCCTCTAATCCACCTCTCTGATATAACTCCCCATAAAACTCTTGCACCCTCTCCAGTATGGCCACATAGTCTGCTACTACCTCCCCCTCCTTTTTCCTGATTTCGTGTATATATGTCCTGCTTTGTTTGCTTTTTTCTAGGCCCAGAAAATACGCTGTGCACCTTTCTCCCTCCAGCGCATATTTAGCTTTGCTCCGTAAAATTGCTCCTCTACATTTCTCTGCCTCATATCTCTGAAGTTCCATCTTTACCTCTATATAATTCTCCATGCTGTAACCTTCTTCATTCTCTGCTTTACTCAGCTCTACCCTCAGTCTTTCCCTCAACTCCTTCTCTTTCTTCATCATTTTCACTTTTCTTTTCTTACTGTACCAAATGCTTATTGATTTAATCTTATTCTTCACTTTCTCCCATATCTCCCCAATCTGAGTATCTGCCCTATTCTCTTCAACATATTCTTTAATTTTCTCATTCTCCATATCTAATAACTCCCTAATCTGTTGTTTATATTCATCCTCTTCAATATAACCTGCATTCAAAATCCACATCCCTCCCCCTATCTCCTCTCTCCCTACTTTAATTCTGAATCTCACCCCGTCGTGGTCACTCAGTGCATTTATTTCATGTCTTATTCTGTCTACATGTTTTATGTTCTCTCCCTGTGTTAAAACCAAATCTATCCTGCTTTGTTTCAGTACACCATCCCTCATTTGTCTCCTGGTGAATTCCCTCCTCTCTGGATTCTCATTTCTCCACACATCTACTAAATTCTTGTCCTTCATCATGTCTAACAAGCTCTCCCTCGACTTTTCCCATCTGAACACTACACCTTGCCCTATATCTAACCTGCTACATTTAGTATTAAAATCCCCTACTATTATACATCTCCCAATCACTAGCCCTTTCAGCTCCTCTATTATAATTCTTTTATCTATTTCTATATTCGGAACATATATATTAATTAGTCTAAACAACACATTTTGATACTTAAACTCTATGACTATTATCCTCCCTGTCCTATCTTTATATATCTCTTTTATCTCATCTACCCTATGTTTTTTAATCATTATAGCCACCCCTCTTGCGTTCTTAGCCCCGTTATTATAATAAATCTCCCCCCCCCACACCTCCTTTACCTCTATAACTTTTACGTCATCCCAATTTGTCTCCTGTATGCATAGGATGTCACTTCTATATATATTTAAAAGTGACCTCAGTTTGCCTCTGTCCCTTAAACCATTCACATTAACAGAAGTTACTGTGGTCATGAGAGCTAAAAGAAAGAAAATATTTAAACCAAAAACCAAAGCAAGACTCACATGCCAGACCGCGGTCCTTTACTTCTCACTCCCCGTGTCTTCTCCTCCTCAGCTTTCCTTTTGGCGGCCAGTTCTTTTGTCTTCTTCCCTCCTTTTCGTCCTCTGCCCTCCTGTCTTTGCTCCTCATCTATTTTTTCCACCGGTTGTTCTGCTCTCCCTCGTTCATCGTCTGTATCCTCCGCCACATCATCGTCCTCCGCTTTTCCCCCCTGCTCCATCATCTGTTCGTCACCGTCCTTCTCAGCACTGTCGCCGCTGTCAGATCTATACCGCCATTCCAGTTCTTTTTCCGCTTCCTCGTTCTCACCTCCCGTCTCCTCTTCAGCTCCCCTTCCGTCATCGCTCTCTCCGTCTTTATCCTCCATTTGTTCTCCTCTCTCCTCCTCTCTCGCCGCTGCGTTCCGTTCCTCACACTCCCGCGCATAATGCCCTGTCTTCTGGCACCTGAAGCACTTGAAATCAGGGCACTCCCTGAAGATGTGTCCTGGCTTGATGCAGAGTCGGCACACCCGCACCTGTCGATCATGTATCACTCTAAAGTACTCCGCTCCTCTCAGTGTCTCTAACTTGGTTGAGTACGGGAGTGATCGTACCTGCTCATTAAAGCGGACTTTTAAAAATCTTGTCCCGTCCGCAATCTCCGTCCCCGGCCACTTGCGCCGTTTGATGACAGATATTGGCCGCACACCCCACTCCTCCAGCCTTGCCAGTATTGTTGCATCTTCCATGTAAACAGGCAAGTTAATAAATGACACCACCATGTCACTGTTCACAATCTCCCTGCCATGCACTAAGGCTCCTTTTACACGCACGCCATCCAGGAGCTTGCGCTTTCCCACCTCATCCTTCATGGTGATTTCATAGTTTTTTTCCCCTCTCACACGGCATCCGCTCACCACTCCACATTGCACTGCTACTTCCCGCAGAATATCCATCATGGAAATCACCGCTGTTCCCTCCACCTCAACGTCCACTGTCAGCTCTTTCCCGTACTCTTTCTGCCGTCCTTCTCCCGTTTCTGGCCGATTCTCAATCCCGTTCCTTCCCTCTTCCTCCAGTGCTCCAACTCCACTGCTAGGCATTGTCTGCTCCGGTCCTTTGTCTGCTGCCATGTGGTCCATCCGTCAAATGAAAGCCTCCCCAAACAGCAAAAAAAGCTGTGGGGAGATTTAGAACTATAATTAAATTACGATTTTGTCAAAAGAATATAATCTACAAATCAACAAGAAGAAAAAAACACCAGGCTGCTGTATCAGCCTACTCTGCCAACAAACTTTTTCCTGCTTCCTTCACTTCCTGCTTTGCGCACCTGAACGAGATCAGACGAGATCGGGCGTGCCTAAGGTGGTATGGCGGTAAGCAATTATAGACTTGACCATATTAGCTTTTATACAGGAGGAGTGAGAGCGCTGCCGTGGCCAAAGACGGGACTAGTACAGAAACAATGATTAGATCCATATTGAATGAATGAATACGGTATTCCAGACTCAGAGTTACATATTTGAACGCAATGCATTACACTGCTTGGGCGTCATTGTTTGCGTGATCTTTTGAAGAAACGTAGCGTTGCAAAACCTGGGATGGACTAAGGTGGACCGCCGTCATTGCAGCTCTCTGCTACGTCACTACACTGTCCAGATGTTTCACAAATAGAGTTTGAGGAGACGTCGGCAGTGTCTGTATGTTGCTTAAATTCTCCAAAACAGTGGGCGCTAAAGATCAGCGCACGGTAGGCCATTGCATCCAATGAGCTCGAGTTGAAAAAGTATATTGCTTACAGCACCTGGTATTCCCAGGCGGTCACCCATCCAAGTACTAACCAGGCCCGACCCTGCTTAGCTTCCGAGATCAGACGAAATCGGGCGTGCCTAAGGTGGTATGGCCGTAAGCAATTATAGACTTGACCATATTAGCTTTTATACAGGAGGAGGACGTAAGGAGTGAGAGCGCTGCCGTGGCCAGAGACGGGACTTGTACAGAAACAATGAGTAGATCCATAATGAATGAATGAATACGTTATTCCAGACTCAGAGTTACATATTTGAACGCAATGCATTACACTGCTTGGGTGTCATCGTTTGCGTGATCTTTTGAAGAAACGTAGCGTTGCAAAACCTGGGATGGACTAAGGTGGACCGCCGTCATTGCAGCTCTCTGCTACGTCACTACACTGTCCACATGTTTCACAAATAGAGTTTGAGGAGACGTCGTCAGAGTCTGTATGTTGCTTAAATTCTCCAAAACAGTGGGCGCTAAAGATCAGCGCACGGTAGGCCATTGCATCCAATGAGCTCGAGTTGAAAAAGTATATTGCTTACAGCACCTGGTATTCCCAGGCGGTCACCCATCCAAGTACTAACCAGGCCCGTCCCTGCTTAGCTTCCGAGATCAGACGAGATCGGCCGTGCCTAAGGTGGTATGGCCGTAAGCAATTATAGTCTTGACCATATTAGCTTTTATACAGGAGGAGGACGTAAGGAGTGAGAGCGCTGCCGTGGCCAGAGACGGGACTTGTACAGAAACAATGATTAGATCCATAATGAATGAATGAATACGTTATTCCAGACTCAGTTACATATTTGAACGCAATGCATTACACTGCTTGGGCGTCATCGTTTGCGTGATCTTTTGAAGAAACGTAGCGTTGCAAAACCTGGGATGGACTCAGGTGGACCGCCGTCATTGCAGCTCTCTGCTACGTCACTACACTGTCCACATGTTTCACAAATAGAGTTTGAGGAGACGTCGTCAGAGTCTGTATGTTGCTTAAATTCTCCAAAACAGTGGGCGCTAAAGATCAGCGCACGGTAGGCCATTGCATCCAATGAGCTCGAGTTGAAAAAGTATAATGCTTACAGCACCTGGTATTCCCAGGCGGTCACCCGTCCAAGTACTAACCAGGCCTGACCCTGCTTAGCTTCCGAGATCAGACGAGATCGGGCGTGCCTAAGGTGGTATGGCCAAAAGCATTTATAGACTTGACCATATTAGCTTTTATACAGGGGGAGGACGTAAGGAGTGAGAGCGCTGCCGTGGCCAGAGACGGGACTTGTACAGAAACAATGATTAGATCCATAAGGAAGGAATGAATACGTTATTCCAGACTCAGAGTTACATATTTGAACGCAATGCATTACACTGCTTTGGCGTCATCGTTTGCGTGATCTTTTGAAGAAACGTGGCGTTGCAAAACCTGGGATGGACTAAGGTGGACCGCCGTCATTGCAGCTCTCTGCTACGTCACTACACTGTCCACATGTTTCACAAATAGAGTTTGAGGAGATGTCGTCAGAGTCTGTATGTTGCTTAAATTCTCCAAAACAGTGGGCGCTAAAGATCAGCGCACGGTAGGCCATTGCATCCAATGAGCTCGAGTTGAAAAAGTATAATGCTTACAGCACCTGGTATTCCCAGGCGGTCACCCATCCAAGTACTAACCAGGCCCGTCCCTGCTTAGCTTCCGAGATCAGACGAGATCGGGCGTGCCTAAGGTGGTATGGCCGTAAGCCATTATAGACTTGACCATATTAGCTTTTATACAGGAGGAGTGAGAGCGCTGCCGTGGCCAGAGACGGGACTTGTACAGAAACAATGATTAGATCCATAATGAATGAATGAATACGTTATTCCATACTCAGAGTTACATAATTGAACGCAATGCATAAAAACTGCTTGGGGGTCATCGTTTGCGTGATCTTTTGAAGAAACGTAGCGTTGCAAAACCTGGGATGGACTAAGGTGGACCGCCGTCATTGCAGCTCTCTGCTACGTCACTACACTGTCCACATGTTTCACAAATAGAGTTTGAGGAGACGTCGTCAGAGTCTGTATGTTGCTTAAATTCTCCAAAACAGTGGGCGCTAAAGATCAGCGCACGGTAGGCCATTGCATCCAATGAGCTCGAGTTGAAAAAGTATAATGCTTACAGCACCTGGTATTCCCAGGCGGTCACCCATACAAGTACTAACCAGGCCCGACCCTGCTTTGCTTCCGAGATCAGACGAGATCGGGCGTTCCGAAGGTGGTGTGGCCATAAGCAATTATAGACTTGACCATTTTAGCTTTTATACAGGAGGAGGACGTAAGGAGTGAGAGCGCTGCCGTGGCCAGAGACGGGACTTGTACAGAAACAATGATTAGATCCATAATGAATGAATGAATACGTTATTCCAGACTCAGAGTTACATATTTGAACGCAATGCATTACACTGCTTGGGCGTCATCGTTTGCGTGATCTTTTGAAGAAACGTAGCGTTGCAAAACCTGGGATGGACTAAGGTGGACCGCCGTCATTGCAGCTCTCTGCTACGTCACTACACTGTCCACATGTTTCACAAAAAAAGTTTGAGGAGACGTCGTCAGAGTCTGTATGTTGCTTAAATTCTCCAAAACAGTGGGCGCTTTAGATCAGCGCACGGTAGGCCATTGCATCCAATGAGCTCGAGTTGAAAAAGTATATTGCTTACAGCACCTGGTATTCCCAGGCGGTCACCCATCCAAGTACTAACCAGGCCCGACCCTGCTTAGCTTCCAAGATCAGACGAAATCGGGTGTGCCTTTTTTTTTAAATCTTTTTATTGTTTTCAATTTTTTTACAATTTCCCGTCACTACTTACAGCAACCTGGCCTTCCGAGGAGGTCTCCCATCCAAGTACTAACCAGGCCCGACCCTGCTTAGCTTCCGAGATCAGACGAGATCGGGCGTGCCTAAGGTGGTATGGCCGTAAGCAATTATAGACTTGACCATATTAGCTTTTATACAGGGGGAGGACGGAAGGAGTGAGAGCGCTGCCGTGGCCAGAGACGGGACTTGTACAGAAACAATGATTAGATCTATAATGAATGAATGAATACGTTATTCCAGACTCAGAATTACATATTTGAACGCAATGCATTACACTGCTTGGGCGTCATCGTTTGCGTGATCTTTTGAAGAAACGTAGCGTTGCAAAACCTGGGATGGACTAAGGTGGACCGCCGTCATTGCAGCTCTCTGCTACGTCACTACACTGTCCACATGTTTCACAAATAGAGTTTGAGGAGACGTCGTCAGAGTCTGTTTGTTTCTTAAATTCTCCAAAACAGTGGGCGCTAAAGATCAGCGCACGGTAGGCCATTGCATCCAATGAGCTCGAGTTGAAAAAGTATAATGCTTACAGCACCTGGTATTCCCAGGCGGTCACCCATCCAAGTACTAACCAGGCCCGACCCTGCTTAGCTTCCGAGATCAAACGAGATCGGGCGTGCCTATGGTGGCATGGCCGTAAGCATTTATAGACTTGACCATATTAGCTTTTATTCAGGGGGAGGACGTAAGGAGTGAGAGCGCTGCCGTGGCCAGAGACGGGACTTGTACAGAAACAATGATTAGATCCATAATGAATGAATGAATACATTATTCCAGACTCAGAGTTACATATTTGAACGCAATGCATTACACTGCTTTGGCGTCATCGTTTGCGTGATCTTTTGAAGAAACGTGGCGTTGCAAAACCTGGGATGGACTAAGGTGGACCGCCGTCATTGCAGCTCTCTGCTACGTCACTACACTGTCCACATGTTTCACAAATAGAGTTTGAGGAGACGTCGTCAGAGTCTGTATGTTGCTTAAATTCTCCAAAACAGTGGGCGCTAAAGATCAGCGCACGGTAGGCCATTGCATCCAATGAGCTCGAGTTGAAAAAGTATAATGCTTACAGCACCTGGTATTCCCAGGCGGTCACCCATCCAAGTACTAACCAGGCCCGACCCTGCTTAGCTTCCGAGATCAGACGAGATCGGGCGTGCCTAAGGTGGTATGGCCGTAAGCATTTATAGACTTGACCATATTAGCTTTTATACAGGGGGAGGACGTAAGGAGTGAGAGCGCTGCCGTGGCCAGAGACGGGACTTGTACAGAAACAATGATTAGATCCATAATGAATGAATGAATACGTTATTCCAGACTCAGAGTTACATATTTGAACGCAATGCATTACACTGCTTTGGCGTCATCGTTTGCGTGATCTTTTGAAGAAACGTGGCGTTGCAAAACCTGGGATGGACTAAGGTGGACCGCCGTCATTGCAGCTCTCTGCTACGTCACTACACTGTCCACATGTTTCACAAATAGAGTTTGAGGAGACGTCGTCAGAGTCTGTATGTTGCTTAAATTCTCCAAAACAGTGGGCGCTAAAGATCAGCGCACGGTAGGCCATTGCATCCAATGAGCTCGAGTTGAAAAAGTATAATGCTTACAGCACCTGGTATTCCCAGGCGGTCACCCATCCAAGTACTAACCAGGCCCGACCCTGCTTAGCTTCCGAGATCAGACTAGATCTGGCGTGCCTAAGGTGGTATGGCCGTAACCATTTATAGACTTGGCCATATTAGCTTTTATACAGGGGGAAGACGTAAGGAGTGAGAGCGCTGCCGTGGCCAGAGACGGGACTTGTACAGAAACAATGATTAGATCCATAAGGAAGGAATGAATACGTTATTCCAGACTCAGAGTTACATATTTGAACGCAATGCATTACACTGCTTTGGCGTCATCGTTTGCGTGATCTTTTGAAGAAACGTAGCGTTGCAAAACCTGGGATGGACTACGGTGGACCGCCGTCATTGCAGCTCTCTGCTACGTCACTACACTGTCCACATGTTTCACAAATAGAGTTTGAGGAGACGTCGTCAGAGACTGTATGTTGCTTAAATTCTCCAAAACAGTGGGCGCTAAAGATCAGCGCACGGTAGGCCATTGCATCCAATGAGCTCGAGTTGAAATAGTATAATGCTTACAGCACCTGGTATTCCCAGGCGGTCACCCATCCAAGTACTAACCAGGCCCGACCCTGCTTAGCTTCCGAGATCAGACGAGATCGGGCGTGCCTAAGGTGGTATGGCCGTAAGCATTTATAGACTTGACCATATTAGCTTTTATACAGGGGGAGGACGTAAGGAGTGAGAGCGCTGCCGTGGCCAGAGACGGGACTTGTACAGAAACAATGATTAGATCCATAATGAATGAATGAATACGTTATTCCAGACTCAGAGTTACATATTTGAACGCAATGCATTACACTGCTTTGGCGTCATCGTTTGCGTGATCTTTTGAAGAAACTGTAGCGTTGCAAAACCTGGGATGGACTAAGGTGGACCGCCGTCATTGCAGCTCTCTGCTACGTCACTACACTGTCCACATGTTTCACAAATAGAGTTTGAGGAGACGTCGTCAGAGTCTGTATGTTGCTTAAATTCTCCAAAACAGTGGGCGCTAAAGATCAGCGCACGGTAGGCCATTGCATCCAATGAGCTCGAGTTGAAAAAGTATAATGCTTACAGCACCTGGTATTCCCAGGCGGTCACCCATCCAAGTACTAACCAGGCCCGACCCTGCTTAGCTTCCGAGATCAGACGAGATCGGGCGTGCCTAAGGTGGTATGGCCGTAAGCAATTATAGACTTGACCATATTAGCTTTTATACAGGGGGAGGACGTAAGGAGTGAGAGCGCTGCCGTGGCCAGAGACGGGACTTGTACAGAAACAATGATTAGATCCATAATGAATGAATGAATACGTTATTCCAGACTCAGAGTTACATATTTGAACGCAATGCATTACACTGCTTGGGCGTCATCGTTTGCGTGATCTTTTGAAGAAACGTAGCGTTGCAAAACCTGGGATGGACTAAGGTGGACCGCCGTCATTGCAGCTCTCTGCTACGTCACTACACTGTCCACATGTTTCACAAATAGAGTTTGAGGAGACGTCGTCAGAGTCTGTATGTTGCTTAAATTCTCCAAAACAGTGGGCGCTAAAGATCAGCGCACGGTAGGCCATTGCATCCAATGAGCTCGAGTTGAAAAAGTATAATGCTTACAGCACCTGGTATTCCCAGGCGGTCACCCATCCAAGTACTAACCAGGCCCGACCCTGCTTAGCTTCCGAGATCAGACGAGATCGGGCGTGCCTAAGGTGGTATGGCCGTAAGCATTTATAGACTTGACCATATTAGCTTTTATACAGGGGGAGGACGTAAGGAGTGAGAGCGCTGCCGTGGCCAGAGACGGGACTTGTACAGAAACAATGATTAGATCCATAATGAATGAATGAATACGTTATTCCAGACTCAGAGTTACATATTTGAACGCAATGCATTACACTGCTTTGGCGTCATCGTTTGCGTGATCTTTTGAAGAAACGTAGCGTTGCAAAACCTGGGATGGACTAAGGTGGACCGCCGTCATTGCAGCTCTCTGCTACGTCACTACACTGTCCACATGTTTCACAAATAGAGTTTGAGGAGACGTCGTCAGAGTCTGTATGTTGCTTAAATTCTCCAAAACAGTGGGCGCTAAAGATCAGCGCACGGTAGGCCATTGCATCCAATGAGCTTGAGTTGAAAAAGTATAATGCTTACAGCACCTGGTATTCCCAGGCGGTCACCCATCCAAGTACTAACCAGGCCCGACCCTGCTTAGCTTCCGAGATCAGACGAGATCGGGCGTGCCTAAGGTGGTATGGCCGTAAGCAATTATAGACTTGACCATATTAGCTTTTATACAGGGGAGGACGTAAGGAGTGAGAGCGCTGCCGTGGCCAGAGACGGGACTTGTACAGAAACAATGATTAGATCCATAATGAATGAATGAATACGTTATTCCAGACTCAGAGTTACATATTTGAACGCAATGCATTACACTGCTTGGGCGTCATCGTTTGCGTGATCTTTTGAAGAAACGTAGCGTTGCAAAACCTGGGATGGACTAAGGTGGACCGCCGTCATTGCAGCTCTCTGCTACGTCACTACACTGTCCACATGTTTCACAAAAAGAGTTTGAGGAGACGTCGTCAGAGTCTGTATGTTGCTTAAATTCTCCAAAACAGTGGGCGCTAAAGATCAGCGCACGGTAGGCCATTGCATCCAATGAGCTCGAGTTGAAAAAGTATAATGCTTACAGCACCTGGTATTCCCAGGCGGTCACCCATCCAAGTACTAACCAGGCCCGACCCTGCTTAGCTTCCGAGATCAGACGAGATCGGGCGTGCCTAAGGTGGTATGGCCGTAAGCAATTATAGACTTGACCATATTAGCTTTTATACAGGGGGAGGACGTAAGGAGTGAGAGCGCTGCCGTGGCCAGAGACGGGACTTGTACAGAAACAATGATTAGATCCATAATGAATGAATGAATACGTTATTCCAGACTCAGAGTTACATATTTGAACGCAATGCATTACACTGCTTGGGCGTCATCGTTTGCGTGATCTTTTGAAGAAACGTAGCGTTGCAAAACCTGGGATGGACTAAGGTGGACCGCCGTCATTGCAGCTCTCTGCTACGTCACTACACTGTCCACATGTTTCACAAATAGAGTTTGAGGAGACGTCGTCAGAGTCTGTATGTTGCTTAAATTCTCCAAAACAGTGGGCGCTAAAGATCAGCGCACGGTAGGCCATTGCATCCAATGAGCTCGAGTTGAAAAAGTATAATGCTTACAGCACCTGGTATTCCCAGGCGGTCACCCATCCAAGTACTAACCAGGCCCGACCCTGCTTAGCTTCCGAGATCAGACGAGATCGGACGTGCCTAAGGTGGTATGGCCGTAAGCATTTATAGACTTGACCATATTAGCTTTTATACAGGGGGAGGACGTAAGGAGTGAGAGCGCTGCCGTGGCCAGAGACGGGACTTGTACAGAAACAATGATTAGATCCATAATGAATGAATGAATACGTTATTCCAGACTCAGAGTTACATATTTGAACGCAATGCATTACACTGCTTGGGCGTCATCGTTTGCGTGATCTTTTGAAGAAACGTAGCGTTGCAAAACCTGGGATGGACTAAGGTGGACCGCCGTCATTGCAGCTCTCTGCTACGTCACTACACTGTCCACATGTTTCACAAATAGAGTTTGAGGAGACGTCGTCAGAGTCTGTATGTTGCTTAAATTCTCCAAAACAGTGGGCGCTAAAGATCAGCGCACGGTAGGCCATTGCATCCAATGAGCTCGAGTTGAAAAAGTATAATGCTTACAGCACCTGGTATTCCCAGGCGGTCACCCATCCAAGTACTAACCAGGCCCGACCCTGCTTAGCTTCCGAGATCAGACGAGATCGGGCGTGCCTATGGTGGTATGGCCGTAAGCATTTATAGACTTGACCATATTAGCTTTTATACAGGGGGAGGACGTAAGGAGTGAGAGCGCTGCCGTGGCCAGAGACGGGACTTGTACAGAAACAATGATTAGATCCATAATGAATGAATGAATACGTTATTCCAGACTCAGAGTTACATATTTGAACGCAATGCATTACACTGCTTTGGCGTCATCGTTTGCGTGATCTTTTGAAGAAACGTAGCGTTGCAAAACCTGGGATGGACTAAGGTGGACCGCCGTCATTGCAGCTCTCTGCTACGTCACTACACTGTCCACATGTTTCACAAATAGAGTTTGAGGAGACGTCGTCAGAGTCTGTATGTTGCTTAAATTCTCCAAAACAGTGGGCGCTAAAGATCAGCGCACGGTAGGCCATTGCATCCAATGAGCTCGAGTTGAAAAAGTATAATGCTTACAGCACCTGGTATTCCCAGGCGGTCACCCATCCAAGTACTAACCAGGCCCGACCCTGCTTAGCTTCCGAGATCAGACGAGATCGGGCGTGCCTAAGGTGGTATGGCCGTAAGCATTTATAGACTTGACCATATTAGCTTTTATACAGGGGGAGGACGTAAGGAGTGAGAGCGCTGCCGTGGCCAGAGACGGGACTTGTACAGAAACAATGATTAGATCCATAATGAATGAATGAATACGTTATTCCAGACTCAGAGTTACATATTTGAACGCAATGCATTACACTGCTTTGGCGTCATCGTTTGCGTGATCTTTTGAAGAAACGTAGCGTTGCAAAACCTGGGATGGACTAAGGTGGACCGCCGTCATTGCAGCTCTCTGCTACGTCACTACACTGTCCACATGTTTCACAAATAGAGTTTGAGGAGACGTCGTCAGAGTCTGTATGTTGCTTAAATTCTCCAAAACAGTGGGCGCTAAAGATCAGCGCACGGTAGGCCATTGCATCCAATGAGCTCGAGTTGAAATAGTATAATGCTTACAGCACCTGGTATTCCCAGGCGGTCACCCATCCAAGTACTAACCAGGCCCGACCCTGCTTAGCTTCCGAGATCAGACGAGATCGGGCGTGCCTAAGGTGGTATGGCCGTAAGCATTTATAGACTTGACCATATTAGCTTTTATACAGGGGGAGGACGTAAGGAGTGAGAGCGCTGCCGTGGCCAGAGACGGGACTTGTACAGAAACAATGATTAGATCCATAATGAATGAATGAATACGTTATTCCAGACTCAGAGTTACATATTTGAACGCAATGCATTACACTGCTTTGGCGTCATCGTTTGCGTGATCTTTTGAAGAAACGTAGCGTTGCAAAACCTGGGATTGACTAAGGTGGACCGCCGTCATTGCAGCTCTCTGCTACGTCACTACACTGTCCACATGTTTCACAAATAGAGTTTGAGGAGACGTCGTCAGAGTCTGTATGTTGCTTAAATTCTCCAAAACAGTGGGCGCTAAAGATCAGCGCACGGTAGGCCATTGCATCCAATGAGCTCGAGTTGAAAAAGTATAATGCTTACAGCACCTGGTATTCCCAGGCGGTCACCCATCCAAGTACTAACCAGGCCCGACCCTGCTTAGCTTCCGAGATCAGACGAGATCGGGCGTGCCTAAGGTGGTATGGCCGTAAGCAATTATAGACTTGACCATATTAGCTTTTATACAGGAGGAGGACGTAAGGAGTGAGAGCGCTGCCGTGGCCAGAGACGGGACTTGTACAGAAACAATGATTAGATCCATAATGAATGAATGAATACGTTATTCCAGACTCAGAGTTACATATTTGAACGCAATGCATTACACTGCTTGGGCGTCATCGTTTGCGTGATCTTTTGAAGAAACGTAGCGTTGCAAAACCTGGGATGGACTAAGGTGGACCGCCGTCATTGCAGCTCTCTGCTACGTCACTACACTGTCCACATGTTTCACAAATAGAGTTTGAGGAGACGTCGTCAGAGTCTGTATGTTGCTTAAATTCTCCAAAACAGTGGGCGCTAAAGATCAGCGCACGGTAGGCCATTGCATCCAATGAGCTCGAGTTGAAAAAGTATAATGCTTACAGCACCTGGTATTCCCAGGCGGTCACCCATCCAAGTACTAACCAGGCCCGACCCTGCTTAGCTTCCGAGATCAGACGAGATCGGGCGTGCCTAAGGTGGTATGGCCGTAAGCATTTATAGACTTGACCATATTAGCTTTTATACAGGGGGAGGACGTAAGGAGTGAGAGCGCTGCCGTGGCCAGAGACGGGACTTGTACAGAAACAATGATTAGATCCATAATGAATGAATGAATACGTTATTCCAGACTCAGAGTTACATATTTGAACGCAATGCATTACACTGCTTTGGCGTCATCGTTTGCGTGATCTTTTGAAGAAACGTAGCGTTGCAAAACCTGGGATGGACTAAGGTGGACCGCCGTCATTGCAGCTCTCTGCTACGTCACTACACTGTCCACATGTTTCACAAATAGAGTTTGAGGAGACGTCGTCAGAGTCTGTATGTTGCTTAAATTCTCCAAAACAGTGGGCGCTAAAGATCAGCGCACGGTAGGCCATTGCATCCAATGAGCTCGAGTTGAAAATAGTATAATGCTTACAGCACCTGGTATTCCCAGGCGGTCACCCATCCAAGTACTAACCAGGCCCGACCCTGCTTAGCTTCCGAGATCAGACGAGATCGGGCGTGCCTAAGGTGGTATGGCCGTAAGCAATTATAGACTTGACCATATTAGCTTTTATACAGGGGGAGGACGTAAGGAGTGAGAGCGCTGCCGTGGCCAGAGACGGGACTTGTACAGAAACAATGATTAGATCCATAATGAATGAATGAATACGTTATTCCAGACTCAGAGTTACATATTTGAACGCAATGCATTACACTGCTTGGGCGTCATCGTTTGCGTGATCTTTTGAAGAAACGTAGCGTTGCAAAACCTGGGATGGACTAAGGTGGACCGCCGTCATTGCAGCTCTCTGCTACGTCACTACACTGTCCACATGTTTCACAAATAGAGTTTGAGGAGACGTCGTCAGAGTCTGTATGTTGCTTAAATTCTCCAACACAGTGGGCGCTAAAGATCAGCGCACGGTAGGCCATTGCATCCAATGAGCTCGAGTTGAAAAAGTATAATGCTTACAGCACCTGGTATTCCCAGGCGGTCACCCATCCAAGTACTAACCAGGCCCGACCCTGCTTAGCTTCCGAGATCAGACGAGATCGGGCGTGCCTAAGGTGGTATGGCCGTAAGCAATTATAGACTTGACCATATTAGCTTTTATACAGGGGGAGGACGTAAGGAGTGAGAGCGCTGCCGTGGCCAGAGACGGGACTTGTACAGAAACAATGATTAGATCCATAATGAATGAATGAATACGTTATTCCAGACTCAGAGTTACATATTTGAACGCAATGCATTACACTGCTTGGGCGTCATCGTTTGCGTGATCTTTTGAAGAAACGTAGCGTTGCAAAACCTGGGATGGACTAAGGTGGACCGCCGTCATTGCAGCTCTCTGCTACGTCACTACACTGTCCACATGTTTCACAAATAGAGTTTGAGGAGACGTCGTCAGAGTCTGTATGTTGCTTAAATTCTCCAAAACAGTGGGCGCTAAAGATCAGCGCACGGTAGGCCATTGCATCCAATGAGCTCGAGTTGAAAAAGTATAATGCTTACAGCACCTGGTATTCCCAGGCGGTCACCCATCCAAGTACTAACCAGGCCCGACCCTGCTTAGCTTCCGAGATCAGACGAGATCGGGCGTGCCTAAGGTGGTATGGCCGTAAGCAATTATAGACTTGACCATATTAGCTTTTATACAGGGGGAGGACGTAAGGAGTGAGAGCGCTGCCGTGGCCAGAGACGGGACTTGTAAAGAAACAATGATTAGATCCATAATGAATGAATGAATACGTTATTCCAGACTCAGAGTTACATATTTGAACGCAATGCATTACACTGCTTGGGCGTCATCGTTTGCGTGATCTTTTGAAGAAACGTAGCGTTGCAAAACCTGGGATGGACTAAGGTGGACCGCCGTCATTGCAGCTCTCTGCTACGTCACTACACTGTCCACATGTTTCACAAATAGAGTTTGAGGAGACGTCGTCAGAGTCTGTATGTTGCTTAAATTCTCCAAAACAGTGGGCGCTAAAGATCAGCGCACGGTAGGCCATTGCATCCAATGAGCTCGAGTTGAAAAAGTATAATGCTTACAGCACCTGGTATTCCCAGGCGGTCACCCATCCAAGTACTAACCAGGCCCGACCCTGCTTAGCTTCCGAGATCAGACGAGATCGGGCGTGCCTAAGGTGGTATGGCCGTAAGCAATTATAGACTTGACCATATTAGCTTTTATACAGGGGGAGGACGTAAGGAGTGAGAGCGCTGCCGTGGCCAGAGACGGGACTTGTACAGAAACAATGATTAGATCCATAATGAATGAATGAATACGTTATTCCAGACTCAGAGTTACATATTTGAACGCAATGCATTACACTGCTTGGGCGTCATCGTTTGCGTGATCTTTTGAAGAAACGTAGCGTTGCAAAACCTGGGATGGACTAAGGTGGACCGCCGTCATTGCAGCTCTCTGCTACGTCACTACACTGTCCACATGTTTCACAAATAGAGTTTGAGGAGACGTCGTCAGAGTCTGTATGTTGCTTAAATTCTCCAAAACAGTGGGCGCTAAAGATCAGCGCACGGTAGGCCATTGCATCCAATGAGCTCGAGTTGAAAAAGTATAATGCTTACAGCACCTGGTATTCCCAGGCGGTCACCCATCCAAGTACTAACCAGGCCCGACCCTGCTTAGCTTCCGAGATCAGACGAGATCGGGCGTGCCTAAGGTGGTATGGCCGTAAGCATTTATAGACTTGACCATATTAGCTTTTATACAGGGGGAGGACGTAAGGAGTGAGAGCGCTGCCGTGGCCAGAGACGGGACTTGTACAGAAACAATGATTAGATCCATAATGAATGAATGAATACGTTATTCCAGACTCAGAGTTACATATTTGAACGCAATGCATTACACTGCTTTGGCGTCATCGTTTGCGTGATCTTTTGAAGAAACGTAGCGTTGCAAAACCTGGGATGGACTAAGGTGGACCGCCGTCATTGCAGCTCTCTGCTACGTCACTACACTGTCCACATGTTTCACAAATAGAGTTTGAGGAGACGTCGTCAGAGTCTGTATGTTGCTTAAATTCTCCAAAACAGTGGGCGCTAAAGATCAGCGCACGGTAGGCCATTGCATCCAATGAGCTCGAGTTGAAAAAGTATAATGCTTACAGCACCTGGTATTCCCAGGCGGTCACCCATCCAAGTACTAACCAGGCCCGACCCTGCTTAGCTTCCGAGATCAGACGAGATCGGGCGTGCCTAAGGTGGTATGGCCGTAAGCATTTATAGACTTGACCATATTAGCTTTTATACAGGAGGAGGACGTAAGGAGTGAGAGCGCTGCCGTGGCCAGAGACGGGACTTGTACAGAAACAATGATTAGATCCATAATGAATGAATGAATACGTTATTCCAGACTCAGAGTTACATATTTGAACGCAATGCATGACACTGCTTGGGCGTCATCGTTTGCGTGATCTTTTGAAGAAACGTAGCGTTGCAAAACCTGGGATGGACTAAGGTGGACCGCCGTCATTGCAGCTCTCTGCTACGTCACTACACTGTCCACATGTTTCACAAATAGAGTTTGAGGAGACGTCGTCAGAGTCTGTATGTTGCTTAAATTCTCCAAAACAGTGGGCGCTAAAGATCAGCGCACGGTAGGCCATTGCATCCAATGAGCTCGAGTTGAAAAAGTATAATGCTTACAGCACCTGGTATTCCCAGGCGGTCACCCATCCAAGTACTAACCAGGCCCGACCCTGCTTAGCTTCCGAGATCAGACGAGATCGGGCGTGCCTAAGGTGGTATGGCCGTAAGCATTTATAGACTTGACCATATTAGCTTGTATACAGGGGGAGGACGTAAGGAGTGAGAGCGCTGCCGTGGCCAGAGACGGGACTTGTACAGAAACAATGATTAGATCCATAATGAATGAATGAATACGTTATTCCAGACTCAGAGTTACATATTTGAACGCAATGCATTACACTGCTTTGGCGTCATCGTTTGCGTGATCTTTTGAAGAAACGTAGCGTTGCAAAACCTGGGATGGACTAAGGTGGACCGCCGTCATTGCAGCTCTCTGCTACGTCACTACACTGTCCACATGTTTCACAAATAGAGTTTGAGGAGACGTCGTCAGAGTCTGTATGTTGCTTAAATTCTCCAAAACAGTGGGCGCTAAAGATCAGCGCACGGTAGGCCATTGCATCCAATGAGCTCGAGTTGAAAAAGTATAATGCTTACAGCACCTGGTATTCCCAGGCGGTCACCCATCCAAGTACTAACCAGGCCCGACCCTGCTTAGCTTCCGATATCAGACGAGATCGGGCGTGCCTAAGGTGGTATGGCCGTAAGCATTTATAGACTTGACCATATTAGCTTTTATACAGGGGGAGGACGTAAGGAGTGAGAGCGCTGCCGTGGCCAGAGACGGGACTTGTACAGAAACAATGATTAGATCCATAATGAATGAATGAATACGTTATTCCAGACTCAGAGTTACATATTTGAACGCAATGCATTACACTGCTTGGGCGTCATCGTTTGCGTGATCTTTTGAAGAAACGTAGCGTTGCAAAACCTGGGATGGACTAAGGTGGACCGCCGTCATTGCAGCTCTCTGCTACGTCACTACACTGTCCACATGTTTCACAAATAGAGTTTGAGGAGACGTCGTCAGAGTCTGTATGTTGCTTAAATTCTCCAAAACAGTGGGCGCTAAAGATCAGCGCACGGTAGGCCATTGCATCCAATGAGCTCGAGTTGAAAAAGTATAATGCTTACAGCACCTGGTATTCCCAGGCGGTCACCCATCCAAGTACTAACCAGGCCCGACCCTGCTTAGCTTCCGAGATCAGACGAGATCGGGCGTGCCTAAGGTGGTATGGCCGTAAGCATTTATAGACTTGACCATATTAGCTTTTATACAGGGGGAGGACGTAAGGAGTGAGAGCGCTGCCGTGGCCAGAGACGGGACTTGTACAGAAACAATGATTAGATCCATAATGAATGAATGAATACGTTATTCCAGACTCAGAGTTACATATTTGAACGCAATGCATTACACTGCTTGGGCGTCATCGTTTGCGTGATCTTTTGAAGAAACGTAGCGTTGCAAAACCTGGGATGGACTAAGGTGGACCGCCGTCATTGCAGCTCTCTGCTACGTCACTACACTGTCCACATGTTTCACAAATAGAGTTTGAGGAGACGTCGTCAGAGTCTGTATGTTGCTTAAATTCTCCAAAACAGTGGGCGCTAAAGATCAGCGCACGGTAGGCCATTGCATCCAATGAGCTCGAGTTGAAATAGTATAATGCTTACAGCACCTGGTATTCCCAGGCGGTCACCCATCCAAGTACTAACCAGGCCCGACCCTGCTTAGCTTCCGAGATCAGACGAGATCGGGCGTGCCTAAGGTGGTATGGCCGTAAGCATTTATAGACTTGACCATATTAGCTTTTATACAGGGGGAGGACGTAAGGAGTGAGAGCGCTGCCGTGGCCAGAGACGGGACTTGTACAGAAACAATGATTAGATCCATAATGAATGAATGAATACGTTATTCCAGACTCAGAGTTACATATTTGAACGCAATGCATTACACTGCTTGGGCGTCATCGTTTGCGTGATCTTTTGAAGAAACGTAGCGTTGCAAAACCTGGGATGGACTAAGGTGGACCGCCGTCATTGCAGCTCTCTGCTACGTCACTACACTGTCCACATGTTTCACAAATAGAGTTTGAGGAGACGTCGTCAGAGTCTGTATGTTGCTTAAATTCTCCAAAACAGTGGGCGCTAAAGATCAGCGCACGGTAGGCCATTGCATCCAATGAGCTCGAGTTGAAAAAGTATAATGCTTACAGCACCTGGTATTCCCAGGCGGTCACCCATCCAAGTACTAACCAGGCCCGACCCTGCTTAGCTTCCGAGATCAGACGAGATCGGGCGTGCCTTTTTTTTTTTTTTTTTATCTTTTTTTATTATTTTCCAGTTCACACATTTACAGCAACCGATAACAGAGTATTATTTACATACATCATCTCTGAGAAAAAAAACTTTTACACACCCAACTTAATCCCCTTCCCTTATCCTTCCCACATCACTTAATCCTAATGAAGACAGCACAAATGTTGCGCCAAATCAGAAAATACAGATCAATCTGCATGCCCCAGTCTTTTCACCAGTTAAACAAAATCTCCCCTCCCTCCCCTTCAAAGACTAATTTACTCCCACTCAAAAAGAAATGTTCCGCCTTCTCCCCTCCATACTTATACATTAAGTTCACATCTCTTTTCATTATTGATTTAAACAACATTTTTATTTTCACTTTCCGCCCCTCAAAGTGTGCGTAGTTCCTCCTGCAGACGACCGCGAGTCTGGCATGACTCAAAACAAAATTCATTAAACAAAAATTAACGTCTATTCTTTTTTCAAACGTGCCAAACAAAAACAATGTCCTCCACCCTCCCTCCAAGTCCAACTCAGCAGCCCAGTTATCTTTCAACAGTTCTTTCAAAAACTCAAAGAAATCAACTAACTCCCCACAGTCCAAAAAATAATGTAAAAAGCTCTCATGACCACTTTTGCAAACATCACACATCACATTTACATCATTATTAATCTTATTTAGCACCACGTTTGTATAAATCCTATTGTGTCTGATCAAGAAATCGTTGTTCTCACACTCTATACTATTATACCTTATCCCCATATTTGACCATATTTTCTTTACATTCAAACCCACAAACACTCTGCTCCACACTTTCTCAGCTGCCGGCTCCTTCATCACATCCACTATCAACCATCTGTATACTTTCTTCACACTCATTTCTCCCATTTTAATCTTTTTCCCATTCTCCATCACATATAGCTCAGGCATACTTGTCTCTCCCTTCACCACACATTCACTTTGTATGATCCTGGCCCACTCTAAGGGTATACTGGTTTTAATCTTTTCATATATTTTATTTATTTTCTCTCTATTATCCATCCCCTCCAGGTCACATACCTGATCATATATGCAATTATTTCTTAAGAATCCTGGGATGACCTCATAAATGATGTCCTTTATTTGTCTAATCCCTCCTTCTATGAATTTTGGCTCATATAATGTTTTGCCATTGTGTTTAATTTTTTCGTTTAAAAACAGGGGCAGTTTTACCAACGGTAGTATCCTCTCACATTCATATTGCATCTTAGGTAAGAATTTCCTCCAGGCTTCAAAGACCTCCCTATAAAATTCTGGTATGGTTATCGTCATTGACTGTTTTAGGCCCATGTACCACACATACTGTCCTATGCCACCCACATCATTCATATATTTCTCCATAAAATCCTTCCACCCATATTTATATCCTCCCACAATATATTTCTTCACCGTTTTAATCCTTAATGCTGTCTTTTTTGTTTCTATATCTAATAAATTCAGCCCTCCTTCACACCTTTTTCCCACCAGTGTCCCATGTGCAATCTTAACTCCTTTCCCCTCCCATATAAAATCACACACAATTTTGTTAAGGTCGTTCTTAACCCATATTGGCATTTCTAATACAGACAACACATACACATAGCCTGATAGTAGCAAACTATTAACCACTGTAACCTTTCCCTTTAACCTGAGCTTCCTTGCCTTCCACCTCCCACATACAGTTTTTATTTTGTTGATAACTCCTGTCCATGTTGTCTCAGTTGCCTCTTTAGTTTCAACACCTAAATATATGCCCAACACTTTAATATACCTATCCTGCACCCTTAAACCTACTCCCTCTCTCTCTATGTTACCTATATACATTATTTCTGATTTTTCTTTATTTATTCTAGCGCCCGACGCTCTCCCATATATCTCTGCCAATTCTAGCACCCTTTTCACACTGTTCCCATCCCTCACCGTTATTGTTGTGTCGTCTGCATATTGATTTATTGTATGTATGCTCCCAGATGGTAGTTGTATGCCCTGAACTCTTGCGTCGTTTTTAATTAGTAAGGCCAGGGGCTCTGCCGAAATGGCATAGAGCAACGCCGATAGGGGACATCCCTGCCTTATCGATCTCCCAAGACAAAATCTGTCAGTCAGCACTCCATTTACTTTGACACAGCTCCTTGCACCCTCGTACAACCTCCTGACCCACCCCACTAATCTCTCTCCAAATCCAAATCTCACCAGTAATCTAAATAAAAACTCATGCTCCACCCTATCAAATGCTTTATTCCAATCTATAGCTAACACTATTCCCCCTGTTCCGTCTCTCTTCATGAATTCTATTGTATCCCTAACTGTCGCTATTGTGTCAGCTATATCCCTACCTGGTATACTGTAACTTTGAGATGTTTTGATTATATCCCCTATCACTCGTTTTATTCTGTTAGCCAACACCTTGGCCAGAATTTTGTAATCTACATTTAGCAGACTTATAGGCCTATAATTCTGCAAGTCTAGTTTACTTCCTTTCTTCTTAAAAACTAAGGTAATCACACCTTCTACCATCCTACCCTGCACTATCCCTGTTTTCTCAGTCTCCCTGAATACCTCTACTAAAATTGATGCCATCTGCTCCTTATATACTTTATAAAATTCAATCCCTATCCCATCACTCCCAGGACTCTTCCCGCTTTTCAGCCCCTCTATCGCCTCCATCACCTCCATCCTACTTATCTCTCTGTCACACCATTTACTATCGTCCACACTCAGCTTGCTTTCGACACTATCCAGTACCTCCACTATACTGTCCTCCTCTAATCCACCTCTCTGATATAACTCCCCATAAAACTCTTGCACCCTCTCCAGTATGGCCACATAGTCTGCTACTACCTCCCCCTCCTTTTTCCTGATTTCGTGTATATATGTCCTGCTTTGTTTGCTTTTTTCTAGGCCCAGAAAATACGCTGTGCACCTTTCTCCCTCCAGCGCATATTTAGCTTTGCTCCGTAAAATTGCTCCTCTACATTTCTCTGCCTCATATCTCTGAAGTTCCATCTTTACCTCTATATAATTCTCCATGCTGTAACCTTCTTCATTCTCTGCTTTACTCAGCTCTACCCTCAGTCTTTCCCTCAACTCCTTCTCTTTCTTCATCATTTTCACTTTTCTTTTCTTACTGTACCAAATGCTTATTGATTTAATCTTATTCTTCACTTTCTCCCATATCTCCCCAATCTGAGTATCTGCCCTATTCTCTTCAACATATTCTTTAATTTTCTCATTCTCCATATCTAATAACTCCCTAATCTGTTGTTTATATTCATCCTCTTCAATATAACCTGCATTCAAAATCCACATCCCTCCCCCTATCTCCTCTCTCCCTACTTTAATTCTGAATCTCACCCCGTCGTGGTCACTCAGTGCATTTATTTCATGTCTTATTCTGTCTACATGTTTTATGTTCTCTCCCTGTGTTAAAACCAAATCTATCCTGCTTTGTTTCAGTACACCATCCCTCATTTGTCTCCTGGTGAATTCCCTCCTCTCTGGATTCTCATTTCTCCACACATCTACTAAATTCTTGTCCTTCATCATGTCTAACAAGCTCTCCCTCGACTTTTCCCATCTGAACACTACACCTTGCCCTATATCTAACCTGCTACATTTAGTATTAAAATCCCCTACTATTATACATCTCCCAATCACTAGCCCTTTCAGCTCCTCTATTATAATTCTTTTATCTATTTCTATATTCGGAACATATATATTAATTAGTCTAAACAACACATTTTGATACTTAAACTCTATGACTATTATCCTCCCTGTCCTATCTTTATATATCTCTTTTATCTCATCTACCCTATGTTTTTTAATCATTATAGCCACCCCTCTTGCGTTCTTAGCCCCGTTATTATAATAAATCTCCCCCCCCCACACCTCCTTTACCTCTATAACTTTTACGTCATCCCAATTTGTCTCCTGTATGCATAGGATGTCACTTCTATATATATTTAAAAGTGACCTCAGTTTGCCTCTGTCCCTTAAACCATTCACATTAACAGAAGTTACTGTGGTCATGAGAGCTAAAAGAAAGAAAATATTTAAACCAAAAACCAAAGCAAGACTCACATGCCAGACCGCGGTCCTTTACTTCTCACTCCCCGTGTCTTCTCCTCCTCATGCTTTCCTTTTGGCGGCCAGTTCTTTTGTCTTCTTCCCTCCTTTTCGTCCTCTGCCCTCCTGTCTTTGCTCCTCATCTATTTTTTCCACCGGTTGTTCTGCTCTCCCTCGTTCATCGTCTGTATCCTCCGCCACATCATCGTCCTCCGCTTTTCCCCCCTGCTCCATCATCTGTTCGTCACCGTCCTTCTCAGCACTGTCGCCGCTGTCAGATCTATACCGCCATTCCAGTTCTTTTTCCGCTTCCTCGTTCTCACCTCCCGTCTCCTCTTCAGCTCCCCTTCCGTCATCGCTCTCTCCGTCTTTATCCTCCATTTGTTCTCCTCTCTCCTCCTCTCTCGCCGCTGCGTTCCGTTCCTCACACTCCCGCGCATAATGCCCTGTCTTCTGGCACCTGAAGCACTTGAAATCAGGGCACTCCCTGAAGATGTGTCCTGGCTTGATGCAGAGTCGGCACACCCGCACCTGTCGATCATGTATCACTCTAAAGTACTCCGCTCCTCTCAGTGTCTCTAACTTGGTTGAGTACGGGAGTGATCGTACCTGCTCATTAAAGCGGACTTTTAAAAATCTTGTCCCGTCCGCAATCTCCGTCCCCGGCCACTTGCGCCGTTTGATGACAGATATTGGCCGCACACCCCACTCCTCCAGCCTTGCCAGTATTGTTGCATCTTCCATGTAAACAGGCAAGTTAATAAATGACACCACCATGTCACTGTTCACAATCTCCCTGCCATGCACTAAGGCTCCTTTTACACGCACGCCATCCAGGAGCTTGCGCTTTCCCACCTCATCCTTCATGGTGATTTCATAGTTTTTTTCCCCTCTCACACGGCATCCGCTCACCACTCCACATTGCACTGCTACTTCCCGCAGAATATCCATCATGGAAATCACCGCTGTTCCCTCCACCTCAACGTCCACTGTCAGCTCTTTCCCGTACTCTTTCTGCCGTCCTTCTCCCGTTTCTGGCCGATTCTCAATCCCGTTCCTTCCCTCTTCCTCCAGTGCTCCAACTCCACTGCTAGGCATTGTCTGCTCCGGTCCTTTGTCTGCTGCCATGTGGTCCATCCGTCAAATGAAAGCCTCCCCAAACAGCAAAAAAAGCTGTGGGGAGATTTAGAACTATAATTAAATTACGATTTTGTCAAAAGAATATAATCTACAAATCAACAAGAAGAAAAAAACACCAGGCTGCTGTATCAGCCTACTCTGCCAACAAACTTTTTCCTGCTTCCTTCACTTCCTGCTTTGCGCACCTGAACGAGATCAGACGAGATCGGGCGTGCCTAAGGTGGTATGGCGGTAAGCAATTATAGACTTGACCATATTAGCTTTTATACAGGGAGGACGTAGGAGTGAGAGCGCTGCCGTGGCCAGAGACGGGACTAGTACAGAAACAATGATTAGATCCATATTGAATGAATGAATACGGTATTCCAGACTCAGAGTTACATATTTGAACGCAATGCATTACACTGCTTGGGCGTCATTGTTTGCGTGATCTTTTGAAGAAACGTAGCGTTGCAAAACCTGGGATGGACTAAGGTGGACCGCCGTCATTGCAGCTCTCTGCTACGTCACTACACTGTCCAGATGTTTCACAAATAGAGTTTGAGGAGACGTCGGCAGTGTCTGTATGTTGCTTAAATTCTCCAAAACAGTGGGCGCTAAAGATCAGCGCACGGTAGGCCATTGCATCCAATGAGCTCGAGTTGAAAAAGTATATTGCTTACAGCACCTGGTATTCCCAGGCGGTCACCCATCCAAGTACTAACCAGGCCCGACCCTGCTTAGCTTCCGAGATCAGACGAGATCGGGCGTGCCTAAGGTGGTATGGCCGTAAGCAATTATAGACTTGACCATATTAGCTTTTATACAGGAGGAGGACGTAAGGAGTGAGAGCGCTGCCGTGGCCAGAGACGGGACTTGTACAGAAACAATGATTAGATCCATAATGAATGAATGAATACGTTATTCCAGACTCAGAGTTACATATTTGAACGCAATGCATTACACTGCTTGGGCGTCATCGTTTGCGTGATCTTTTGAAGAAACGTAGCGTTGCAAAACCTGGGATGGACTAAGGTGGACCGCCGTCATTGCAGCTCTCTGCTACGTCACTACACTGTCCACATGTTTCACAAATAGAGTTTGAGGAGACGTCGTCAGAGTCTGTATGTTGCTTAAATTCTCCAAAACAGTGGGCGCTAAAGATCAGCGCACGGTAGGCCATTGCATCCAATGAGCTCGAGTTGAAAAAGTATATTGCTTACAGCACCTGGTATTCCCAGGCGGTCACCCATCCAAGTACTAACCAGGCCCGACCCTGCTTAGCTTCCGAGATCAGACGAGAATCGGGCGTGCCTAAGGTGGTATGGCCGTAAGCAATTATAGACTTGACCATATTAGCTTTTATACAGGAGGAGGACGTAAGGAGTGAGAGCGCTGCCGTGGCCAGAGACGGGACTTGTACAGAAACAATGAGTAGATCCATAATGAATGAATGAATACGTTATTCCAGACTCAGAGTTACATATTTGAACGCAATGCATTACACTGCTTGGGTGTCATCGTTTGCGTGATCTTTTGAAGAAACGTAGCGTTGCAAAACCTGGGATGGACTAAGGTGGACCGCCGTCATTGCAGCTCTCTGCTACGTCACTACACTGTCCACATGTTTCACAAATAGAGTTTGAGGAGACGTCGTCAGAGTCTGTATGTTGCTTAAATTCTCCAAAACAGTGGGCGCTAAAGATCAGCGCACGGTAGGCCATTGCATCCAATGAGCTCGAGTTGAAAAAGTATAATTGCTTACAGCACCTGGTATTCCCAGGCGGTCACCCATCCAAGTACTAACCAGGCCCGTCCCTGCTTAGCTTCCGAGATCAGACGAGATCGGCCGTGCCTAAGGTGGTATGGCCGTAAGCAATTATAGTCTTGACCATATTAGCTTTTATACAGGAGGAGGACGTAAGGAGTGAGAGCGCTGCCGTGGCCAGAGACGGGACTTGTACAGAAACAATGATTAGATCCATAATGAATGAATGAATACGTTATTCCAGACTCAGTTACATATTTGAACGCAATGCATTACACTGCTTGGGCGTCATCGTTTGCGTGATCTTTTGAAGAAACGTAGCGTTGCAAAACCTGGGATGGACTCAGGTGGACCGCCGTCATTGCAGCTCTCTGCTACGTCACTACACTGTCCACATGTTTCACAAATAGAGTTTGAGGAGACGTCGTCAGAGTCTGTATGTTGCTTAAATTCTCCAAAACAGTGGGCGCTAAAGATCAGCGCACGGTAGGCCATTGCATCCAATGAGCTCGAGTTGAAAAAGTATAATGCTTACAGCACCTGGTATTCCCAGGCGGTCACCCGTCCAAGTACTAACCAGGCCTGACCCTGCTTAGCTTCCGAGATCAGACGAGATCGGGCGTGCCTAAGGTGGTATGGCCAAAAGCATTTATAGACTTGACCATATTAGCTTTTATACAGGGGGAGGACGTAAGGAGTGAGAGCGCTGCCGTGGCCAGAGACGGGACTTGTACAGAAACAATGATTAGATCCATAAGGAAGGAATGAATACGTTATTCCAGACTCAGAGTTACATATTTGAACGCAATGCATTACACTGCTTTGGCGTCATCGTTTGCGTGATCTTTTGAAGAAACGTGGCGTTGCAAAACCTGGGATGGACTAAGGTGGACCGCCGTCATTGCAGCTCTCTGCTACGTCACTACACTGTCCACATGTTTCACAAATAGAGTTTGAGGAGATGTCGTCAGAGTCTGTATGTTGCTTAAATTCTCCAAAACAGTGGGCGCTAAAGATCAGCGCACGGTAGGCCATTGCATCCAATGAGCTCGAGTTGAAAAAGTATAATGCTTACAGCACCTGGTATTCCCAGGCGGTCACCCATCCAAGTACTAACCAGGCCCGACCCTGCTTAGCTTCCAAGATCAGACGAGATCGGGCGTGCCTAAGGTGGTATGGCCGTAATCA